>NW_026729092.1:172940-189940 GCF_030272615.1 Cryptomeria japonica
TAAGAACCCACACTTATAGTGAACTATGCATTTGGGTTATAATTTTTTTGACCCTTGAACATTGCTAATAGCCTTAAAAAATCATTTGAAATACTTGTATGCACTTTGTATCTTCTTGTGGATATAAGACAAATTGAAAAACTTAAATATCGATCTAATGTCCTATTAGTTTGTCTCTATTTGGAATTATTTACGTGAAAGGAGTTTTCAAAGGGAAAATTGATGATCGGATTGTGAAAGAAATACTTGAGTAAGATCTAGGAGATTTTGGTGGTGAAAAAGTTACAAAATGAGTTAAAAAGTTTCTAGTTGTCTTTACCAAAAGATAGTAAACCATTGTCTACTACATGTTCTTCTAAAGATAATACAAGAACTTGAATTTATTCTTATATTTATTGGTGTTTACTTCTTTCTCTTTAAATTCATGTTTTTAGTTTGTGTATGATGATAAAAGGGTACCCTTTTAGAAGTAGAAGCAGAAGGTGAAGGAAAAGGAAATTGAACTAAAAGAGTAGGTGATACTTGAGTTTCCTCCCTAGATGATTGCTTTGTTGTTGATGTCCTAGTCCCTGATTTTTTTTTATAATATTGTTCATTAACCACTTCCACCTCTTCATCCACAACCTAGACCATAGGAACCTCATACCCCCTATTGTTATTTATGTGTAATGTTGCAATGTAAGAAGTTTTATCTTTTTCCCAAACTATGATATAGGATTTAGTGGGATCTTATTACTAGGGATGTGATCATCTATAGAAAATAGATGCATCAATCACCATATATTTATTTGGAATCACTACTCTTATTCTTTCCTTTATTTAATGTAAAACAATGGGGATTATAAAGTGATTGCAACATTTAACAACAATATAAAAAATCAGCAACCAAAAGAGGTACTAGATTGATGTGGAGAAAATATTTGGAGAAAAAACTCCACCAGAGAAAGAGGACAAGTATATTATTAATCTTCAAAAGAGAGATAACAACAATAATACACTTCACTTCTCTAACCAAATCCATAGCACTTGGATACCTGCATATAATTCATACAAAACTACCATGTCTTGACTCTAACTTACAGAATACTAAGGGATAAAAACCATAGCTTTGACCCAAAACAAGGGACAAAATATTACTCCCAAAAACCTATTCCTAGGAAACTGGACAGCCATGAGACATAATTAAATATCAATTTCTTTTGAATGGCATCCAACATGGTGCCTAACCCATAGCCACTTAAAATTTAGCTTCTTGGATGCTCTATAACCCCCTAATTACTCTTTGAATCATCCAACAGACAACCTTTGACCTTCCACTATTGGGTGTCTAAAGAATCACTCATCATATTGTCATATCCCAATGTGCATGCCTAGGAGAGTGCATTTTATCCATGTTGACTTATTTTATACAATTTTAATCATAAATATTTTGTTTAAATAATTTTTCTTTATAATTTTTTTTAATTAATTAATAATGAAGATAAACTTTATAAATTTTGTTTATTTTTTTTAACCCAGTGGTATCCCCATGTCCCAGCCCAACGCCCAACAGCCCGTATCTCGGGTACTTGAAGTGAGACTAGTCCACTGGACGTGGCAAAACTACCTGATAGCCCTCTCACCATGCAAATCCGGTAAATATCTTGCAAAGTGAATTAAACTAGCAACAATGAGGGAAGAAAAAAAACCTGCCCAAACCAACCACGCTACCGTTGCTTGACTTACACAAATGATAATTGATTACATTAACAAAAATTGTTTCCAAGACTGAAACAACGTTGAAATAGATATTACCGAACAAACATTTGTTTACAGAGAATATTCAAATCATAATTCTATTTCATTGCCGGTTTCCATGAAGAATACGAGAAATGATCTTAGAAGTCGCTGATGTAAAACAAGGATTCATTTTAAACTTCATCGTCGCTCCGAGTTGGATATATCAAACTTTAAATTAATCCTTGGTCCTATTTGTCTCGCAGCCGGCTCCATAGAAATAAACGAAGAGCTGCACGGCCACCATAATAAAATATTATGGTCATGGCTATAAATGCTAGGAGTCATTCTAAGAACAATATCGCCTACCTTAACACAATAATCAGTTCATATCATAGTCGTTGGTTTGAGCATATAGTCATGGCTTCCAAGGTTGTGATTTGGATTGCTCTATGCCTCTTTCTGGCTTCCATTCTCTTTGTTAATGGTGAGACGTTTACCACGTCCACTCCGTATGATTCTGCTGGTCGTCATTACGACCTTGATGGCCTATTTTGTGCTACATTTGACTCCAATCAGACCCTAGAGTTTCGTAGCAAATACCTTTGGACTGCGTATTGTGACCAAGCCGGTCAGCCCATGGAACCTTCCCTCTGCGGCACCTGCATCCAAATAAATTGCATCATATATATTAAGGATTTCTTAGCTTATATGTATAATGTTTATACCTAATCATTTCAATTGTTACAGGTGACAAATGATTCGACTGGTCAAAATGTGATTGTACGAATTGTGGACAAGTGCCAAAGTGGAGGACTGGTTTTAGAAACTGATGCTTTTAATGCAATTGATAAGGATGGGAAAGGAAAGCATTACGGCCATATGCTTACCACCTACAAGTTCGTGGGCTGTTAGAACAATCTCACAGCCTCAATTATGTCTGCTTCCTCAATTTGTCAGTTTTGCTTTGAATAAAAATGCTTGTGATTGTCACAAGTCTTTCCTACATCATGGATTTCCATTGTTCGGCTCTTTCATAGATACCATAAATTTTAGTTATGCACAAAAGTACAATTGCTTTTGAGAAATGGAAAGGAATTAGCAGAACAATTGCTTTTGACTATGTTAGACTACTTTTTATATGGGAAATGAATTAGCAAAGCAATTGCTCAGACAAGTATGTTGTTTTATTTAGTCAGCGTAATAAAAAATATATTATATGCATTATCGTAAATATTAAATATTCACAAATCCTCTTGCAGAATAGTTCAACACCTAAAACTAGAACTGAGACAATGCACAAGTATTTAAAGAATTTCCTTTAATTTGTAGCACCTAAAATATCAATGTGAAGAAATGTTGATCATTTTTTGGAAGTCACTTTTGATTGGCAGCCAGACTCTCCCAAAACAACAATCACTAGTCACATCAACTGCAACAATAGGAACCTAAAGAAGAATCAGGATGTGCAGACCTCCAAGGGGCCCTCTACCAAGACTACGAGCAAAAAAAGGAAAGGAGAAGTTCGAGATTTATCATGGATGAACTCAAAGAGATCAACAATAGGACGATCCTGATGAATATGGAGCTCTTGAAAGATATAATTTAGTTGTTTTTGGCTTGTGTTTTTTGCTTGCATTGTGTTTTTTGTTGTTAGTCCCTTTGTGGTGTTTCCCCTATTTCTGTTGTTGTTTAGCGGCTGTTTAGACTCTAGTTTAACTTTGTTTATTTTTTGATGGATTTGGGTTTCGGGTCCCTGTAAAACCCGTTATCTTAATAAAAAATAATTAAAACCTAAAAAAATAATAGTGCACCATCCATAGATCATAAATATTATTTCCAAATTCGTAAGACAAATTTCTCAAATGTAGAAGAATATAGAGCATTCTTCTGGCCAAAATTTAAATACTCTTTCCTACATTCACATCTCCTCATATTGAAACACATCGAGAAACATTATTTACTTGAACAAGAGTGTTAGGACCTAGGAAGGTACATCTTCACCACCAACATCATGTCAAAAATCATCAACATATTGTCATCAACACCTCATATAGAATGTAAACACAAATATTAAATGTAAACACAAATATTGAGAAGACAGACATCTAAAAACCCAAAGGAATTGCAACCATCAACCATTTTTACTATATGAAATATTCCTCAATCATGACAACACCAGCTTTAGCATCTTAAAATTGCTACCCTTGCAATTTTCAACCACATTTAGGTCTTCACATTGGCGAAATGAATCTCTAAGCCTGACTGGAGACCCAAGACATGCCCACATTGCCTGAAGCCTGTGTTTCCTCACACCTTCCACTCCCCTCTACTGCTTCTTGTCCTGAATTAGGGCAGGACAGGGGCATGGCACCCCTGTCCCCCCTAGGATAGGGGTGTGGTGCCCCTTTCCCTACCCTATTTTTGGCCCCCTCTGCATTTATCCTTCATTGGGCTTTGCATTTGGCAAGAAAGAAAAGTTTCCCTATGCCAGCCTATGATGAAAAATCAGTCAATTAACCTTGATTGACGAGTATATAAGACACATTCTCTCCCATTTGCATAAGAATAACAATAAGTCAAGAAGTTCATATAAGTTCACTAAGTGGAAATTGTGATCCCAAGCGAAACCAAGCATTCAAGCATTCCTTTCAAGCATTGAGCATTCTCAAGTCTCCTTTCAATGATAGGTGTTGCATTCAAGTCAAGGATTACATATCCTTTCAAACAACTCTATCAACATTTCGATTGCATCCTCTCTTGAGGTGAATTCCATTTCAATTATTTACTTTCATTACTTGCAAGTACTTTTCATCATTTAGTTAGTTCCAAAATCAGGGTTTGACTTGAAGGAAAACCCCCAATACCAAAACCATTTTCTCTGTTTTCTGTGTATAGTTTGCAGGTGCGCAATTGTATTTGCAGATTTGGATTTCTTTTTTTGAGGCAAAAATACCCTTTTCGATGTGTCGATTTTTCGGAGGACCATGTGCACTTTCAAAATGGTCCTAACAACTTTGACCCAAATTTGCAGATGAGCTTCATCTCAGCCTTCTATTGCTAATTCCAGGTGCACAACTTTATCCCATATTCCTATCTCAAGTTATAGCACTTAGCCTTAAATCACATAATTCAACCTTTTGCATTCTAAAACAAGGGTTACTTTCACTTTCCAAATTCATTTTCAATTCACTTAGCATTCAATCTCTCTCTATTGAGATTGGATCTAGTGAATTCCCCCCCCACCCTTTTAAATGTAATGGGCATGAGAGGTTGAAGGGAATCTTTTGTGAAACTTTCGCTCCTTTTCTTGAGGAGAGAAAAACCTTCCTCTTGATTTCTCCATCACCCTTTTCACACCAATACATTTTGGTGAATCCGACGTCTTACATGCTTAACATTTCAAATCATTGCATATTTTTAATTTACAAGTTTTATTTTCTTGTAAATTTACAAAACTTAGTGGCAAATTCAATCAAAACCCTAGTTTTCAAAAAATTGAATTGAAGTTGTGTCTTGTAAAAATTTCTATCTATTATTTTAGATTTGAAAATTTCATTACTTGTCAAATTCAATTTCATCATTGTCTTGTTCAAATTGCAAATGAAATTTACAAAATTAAGTGGTTAGTTGTCAAACCCCTAATTTTTAAAAATCAACTTGAACTTGTGTAAAAATTGAATTCACATTTAATTTTCAGATTTAGGAATATTTTCAGATTTTTCTTCTTGCCTAAAATTCAATTTTTCAATTTCCTTCTCTTTTCCAAAATTCAAAAAATTAAAATTTAGTGGTTTTGTCTTAAAACCCTAATTTTCAAATTTAATTGGATTTTGTGCAAATTTCAATTAATTTCAATCTTTCAGTTTTCTGAAAATTATTTAAGGTGGCCTTATCCATTAGGTTTGATCTTTTACAAATTTGCAATTCAATTTCTTGTCTTTTTCAAAACCTTAATAGAGTCCTATTTTCACATTCAAACCTCAATTTTGCATATCTAAACTTTGTAAATTCAACCAACTTTTTGGGGTTATCTTTAAAATCATTGTAACTTTTATCCCTAAAATTTTTTTGAAATAGTTGGGAGGACTGTGTGCGCTTTCAACATGGTCCCTGGCTTTTTTCTCGAAATTTCTAGAGACTGTTATGACTATATTTAATTGCTTAAATCCAAAAAATTGGCTAATTTTTTCGAATTTTTCTCTCTAAAATAAAAAATACTTCCCAATTTCAATATCACAACTTTCAAGGAAAAATTCAAAATTAAGAAGTTAATTATAATCTTCCCTGATTTTAAAAATTCAAATTTTGACAAATTTAATTTTAAAATTAAGCGATATTCCATTGAACCTAATTTTAAAATATCAATTTCTTAAATTAGTTTGGAAATTGTGTCATTTCTCCTTTCCATAAAGTTCAAATTGTGTATTCATAAATTCCTTGAATTTTGCATTATTCAATTTTGCAAACTTTGATCCTAAAATTCAAGATTCAAAATTTCCCTATAGTGCATGAGTTTTACCACTATTAATCCTACCTACACTATCCCCGTTAGACGAAGCATTAAAACTAAGGCTTCCCAAGGTTTAATTACCGAGGAGATGGAGCCTAATTTGGGTGACTTTTTCAATGAGGATTATGCTAATTCTTCTCATTCTAATAATATATCTATTTACCCAATTGATGATTCTACTGATGAAGAAGAAGCTTTGACTAGAGTGTCCATAGATCAACTTTCAACAATGGATGTCCCAAGAATACCCTAATAGTGAAGCTCTTCCATTAATTGAAGGCCTAAAGCGTATGACTCAAAATTATAAGAATGGAATTGAAATATTACATGGCATTGCTCATATTGTTGATTCTAATGTCATGCCTATAAAGAGTTGTTCTGAGAACTTAGGTTACTCACAACCTTCTACATAAATCAATCATTCTATTCCTTTGACCACTTCGATGGCTAGTATTCCTACATTTAGTTCAAACATTATTGCTACAACAACTTAAAATGTTATACCTAAAACCATTAGTCATGGGGAAAATACCTCTTCCTCAATAAATCCTTCATCCTTACCCATGCCTTCAATAATTATTCCCCTTGTCTCTCACCCAATCAATGTGACGTAAGGGGGAAATTCATCCAATCATTCTATTCCTCGTTTTAGTGTCCCATTTCCTACTCAATCATCTCCTATGCCTACTTGCCATAGTGTTCCTCCATGTTATTCTCAATCAATGCCTTCTTTCAACAACATCACATCACCTTCTCAATCAAACATGTCTAGCATAAATTCTTCAACTGAAGCAACCATTAATAACCTTGCTCAAACTGTGTCATCATTGCAATAATAAATCGCTTCTATGAGTCAATCCAGGTTTAGTGTGCCCACATTTGATGTTGCGAGCCCACTTTCTCTTGATATTGTTAGTGTTGTCCCTCCTAAACATATTTAAGTCCCTCAATTGGAACTCTATAATGGAAAAGGTGATCCTTTAACACATGTCATAACATTCCAAACTTTGTGTACTGACTTTTCTTATGACCAAAGATTGCTTGGTAAATTATTTACTAGAACATTGAGAGATAAGGCTTTACAATGGTATTGCTATTTTCCTTCCTATTCTATTACTTCTTTTCAACAATAAGCAAATACTTTTATTCAAAAATTTCAAAACAACATAGGTCCTAAGATCATTCTGACCGATTTAATGCATTGCAAACAAGGTGTTAAAGAAAAAGTTATTGATTTCATTGGTAGATATAAGAATTTGTGTTCTCAAATTTATTTTCAAGTACCTGTAATGATATTCAAATAATTTTCATTTCTAATTTGCAAAAAGATATTAGAGAAAAACTTCTCCTTTCTGAGTTTACTTCCTTTCCGAAGTTGTGCGCAACACTTCACAATTATCAACTAACTGTGAGTCAACTTGAGAAATCCACTCCTATGGCTCCGAGTGATAAGGGTGACAATGCTCAACAACCATTTGCAAAGTTCAAATCAAGAAAACGATTCATCAAATTCAATGACAACATCAATAACAACAATGTCAATGCTACAACAGGTGTGCCTCCTATTTCCAAATTTTTCAAAAGAGAAAGACAATTTACTCCTTTGAATGAATCTTGACATAGTATTATGTCTCAGTTGTTACAAAGAAACGTTATCAAAATTCCTCCAATAAAATCAGTTGACCCTTCTAAGGAATCCTTGCCTTACTTTGATAATAATTCTTTTTGTCAATTTCATTGTCAACCTGCTCATGACACTGAGAAATTTTTTGCATTAAAAAGTAAGATTCAATATTTGATTGATAATAATACCATACATGTGGCAGGTGCAAATGATAAGGGAAACAAATTAGTAGCTCCTCCTAATCAAAATCTTAAGATTTTTACTGATCCTTTACCTTCTCATACCTCTAATGTGATTGAGACTGAACATACCTCTTTCTCTCCTTCTGATGTGACCACTACGGTTTAAAATTTGGTGAATATGGTAGAGAAACAAAGAAAACCTAAGGATCTATGTATCACATTTGACCCTAGTGAGACCATTAGAGCACCTAATGGACCTCTATACATAGTTACAAAAATTTAGGAAATACCTTGTTGTGGTGTGCTTATTGATCCCTCTTGCATGGTTAATGTCATCACTGAGGAGTATCTTTATACTTTACATTTACATAAACCAATCTATGATGATACTAATGTGGTTGTTAAGTGATTCAATGGATTTTCTTGTCCTACTATTGGTTCTATCACACTTCCTATTGAGGTTCACACTAAATCCATATATGTCAACTTTTTTATCATTCCTTCTTCCGAGAAATTCTGTGTGAAGTTAGGCTATCCTTGGTTATCTTCCATGAAGGGTATTTCTTCTACAATCCATAAGTGTTTGAAATTTTGCCACAATGGAGAAATCATAACTGTCAATCATAGCTTATTTCGATCAACCGAAAGAAGCCTGGGTGTTCCTATTGATTTCTTTTGGCCTCAACAATTTCAAACTCTTCCACCAAGAAGTGATGCTCTCTTTCAATCATATCAAAAGTGGAAGAAAGATATGATCCTATCCTTGAGCCAACCTATAACTCCACCAATTGTTATTCCCATCCTTCTTGAAGATGAGGTTCTTACCTTGATGGATAGAACTAATCTTCCTCCTAAGGAAGATTCCCAGCCTATTGCTATGGATGAAACTATGCCTTCTCCTAAGAAGAATAACAACATTCCTCCTAAGGTTAGAATTGTACCTCCTCCTCATGACGGACCCGGTCTCCTTCCTACACCAAACATTCCTCCTTTATATGGTGTAGTTCAACCTCCTTTCTCTTATAGAGAGAAGAGATTTGCCTCTCCTCTTGTTCAACCTAAAAGACGTCAAACTAAACTTCCAACTGCTAGAGATGAGAATATTACTCCTTCAACAAATATTTCTCCCCTTCTCAGTCTTTTGCTAAGACTCGATGAAAGCATAATTCTCAAGGTTGTGAAGTTGTTCCTCAAGACATTCAATCTCTAAAAACTTTAATAGTTGACATGATTCCCTTTTCTCCTAAGCAAGATGTTGAATCTACATCTCCAAATCATAAGTTACAAATAACACGTGATGGTTTTACTCCTATTCGTATTCGTGCTCCTCTTTCTATAAATCTTGATGAAGAAATAGGTAAAAATGTTAGTCATGATGGTAATACAACTCCTAATGCTTTTGATAGTGAATATGAATATGTTGATGTTGACAAACATTTATTTGCATAATTTTCAAAAGCCTTAATCCTAGCTCCTAGAATCGAACAAAGTGACTTAGGACATGAGCATAGTCCTTGGTTGGATCTTGTGATAGCTCTATTTGCTGTGCTCGATGTTTCTCCTCTGGCGTGTTTCTCGGCTTCCCAAAATAGTGATCAACAACATTGAGAGGTGGATGTCGTGCTAGACTAGCTGCATTTATCACCATAGATCCTCTTCCTCTCTCTCTTTTCTTGCTCTTTTGTGACTATTCTTCTATGTGTATCCTTGTTCTTCTATCTTCCCTAGTAATGTCTACTTGAGGACGATGCAAAGAATTGAGCTCTCTTTTGGTGTCTTTAATGTTGATTCAAAAGACACCTTCTATTCCCTTTCTTCCAAGCTAGTTTCCTTCCTTTAGAGAATCATGATTATTATATGCACATATATACATATGATATACATGAGTTATCATACAACATACTGACCCTGAGGAAAGAGAAACTACCTCGTGCTTTATGTTTTATGTTCATTATCCTTGGGTTTTTTCCTTGGTTGTGGGCTAAATCCTTGTGATAACCTGTGTCGTGCTCTATGAATTGTACCTATACCTACAAACACAATGCACTCAATAAATCATTATAAGCATGGTTAGAAGATTTAAATCAAAGACATATAAAACCATAGCTAATCGACTTATTGCCTCCTAGTAAATACAAGTATGAATTTTGCTCTCAGATCTTAGTATGAAAATTCCAGTGACTTGACTACATCTAGATGGAGGATTTGAATGATTAAGATGCATAGCAAGATAGCATGATTAAGCTATATGAATGATTGATTATCCTAGCATGATTAAGCTAAGAGTTAAGCTGAAATGAGCATGATAACATTGCTTAGAATGATAAACTATAAGCTACATGCCTATAGTAACAATGCAAATGAGCTAAAATTGAGCATGAATTAGTAAAGTGGCTGAATTCGTGAATTGGCCATTTGTTCTCCAAAATAGGGTCTATTTATAGGATTTTCCAAGGCTAGGGGTGAGTTGGCATGAATCAACGGTTGAGATTGATCTAAAGATATCAATGGTTAAATTGGAGGAAGATGGCAAAGGGAGTTGGATTAAAGGGAACACTTAGTGACAAGTGTCACAAAGGTTTTAGAAGATGTTGGATGAAAGGGGACAAGGTGGTAGGTAGAATGGGTTAGGTTTAGGAGTGGTAGAAGTTAGGAGAATTTGAATTTAGAAATTAAAATATTAGGAAAATGGCTAATTAGTTTCAACAACTCATGAATTTGAATTGTTATAATTAATTAGGAGATTTAGAAGAAATGATTTTGGTGGAGGGAATTAATTAATTTGAATTAATTAATTAAAGGGGGTCAAATGAAATGAACCTATTAAATAAATCCTTAGATTTATTAATAAGTAGATGACAAGAAGATTTAATCAAATTGCTTAGTGAATTCAATTAAATTGGAGAGGAGGGATTAATTAAATAATTGCTTATTTAATTAATTATCTTCAGACCATTTTTAGGTGTATACATTTTGCCCCTCTTTGAAGCGAGGTGTGATGACGTGCTGATTCAAAGAATAATCTCATTTTGATGATGGTATTGATTTGATAGGATGCCCTAGCTCTTGATTGCTAAATTCTGATATAATGATGCCCCCTCGGGAGATCAATTGAGATAATTGATCTTTGGAGTTTTTACGAGATTGATATCCTGATAGATTTGATTTGATTTCTGCAATTGTTGTTTGATGAAAGTGCGAGTTCTTTGATTAGCTTGATTGCTTAGATTGGTAAGATTGAAAAATCTTGATTGATTAGATTTAGTCTGGTTTTAGGAAGGATTCAAAGTGTATAAGACATGGATGATCATAACGTCTGGTTCTAGGAAGGATTCATCCTGTATAAGACATTGATGATCACGTTTGGTTTCAGGAAGGATACATCCTGTATAAGACATGAGTCAGAATCAATTTGTCTGGTGTTAGGAAGGATTCATCTTGTATAAGACATGGATGATCATAACGTCTAGTTTCAGGAAGGATTCATCCTGTATAAGACATGGATGATCATAACATCTGGTTTCAGGAAGGATTCATCCTGTATAAGACATTGATGATCACGTCTGGTTTCAGGAAGGATACATCCTGTATAAGACATGAATTAGAATCAGATCATCTGGTTTCAGGAAGGATTCATTCTGTATAAGACGTGATAGAATTGATTAGGTTTGATTGATTGATTTGATTTGATAAGATTGATTAGATAAAGAACTGTCATTTTGTTGATATCAGTTGTAGAAATTTTTGGATATGCTGATGTTGATGCATTTGAGGGAGATAGCATAAGATTTTTGCTGAGTTGACAATATCATGAAAGAGATGAGTTATTTTGATTCCGTATACACTTTTGATGGTAGTTTGATGATTCCTGCGATAGATTTAACCTTGGATAAAAGGAGCTTTTGGGATCCATGCAAGAATGAAATGCAAGCTAGAATGCAAATGAAATGCAAAGCTACGACCAGACCAATCACTAGATTATTTTGCATTTTTGTCATCATTGAGCTTTTGAAATGTGGGAAGTGAGTGCAAACATCGATGGTATAATTAAACCATGATGACCTGAGCACTTCTTTCCTGGATTTTGATATAGCAAGTTAACACAAGCATTGAGGTATAATTGAATTGAGATGATCTGAGTGTTGTTTGCATAAAACAGGCAGTATTAATCATTTCAATACGCAAATCGGAAATGTCTTCAATGATATTCTGATGATCATGTCCCAAACAATTTTGTACATATTAATGATTAATTTTCAGACAGCAGACAAGAAAAATATCATGTTTCTTCCTTTTTCCTCTAGTCAATGACATCCTGGAGTCACTCAGAAATCATGATAGCGAAAAGCAATATAGAAAATTTGAACAATCATGTTACAATCATTAGCCAAAAACTTATTATCCACTGAAAAGTGTGTGATGTGCTTAGATTGATTTCGTGATAGCTTGATAGTTGATAGTTTGATCTTGTGTTCAATGTTGGATGTGTCTCAGTTTTCGCTTTATAAGATTTGTCTAACTGTTTGTTCTACTTGTTTGATTAAGCTCAAAATTGATCAAAATTTTTTCCCCCAGCTAGGTGTAGGATTTTGCCCCAAGCCTAGAAACAAAGTGGTTATGATATATCCAATGATCCAAACCATGGTAAGAAGCCACCTATGATGTCTGCATATGTATAAAGGCTTCATGATGATCAACGCTAGAGGAAAATGAATGAAAGCGAAAAAATGCATGAACTAATAGATGGAAGAGCCAATCGACAGATAACGCCTATTTGCTAGATTTTCACCATCTATTTTTATTGCACTTTTTCTGATATTTGTTTTTTTTTATGTTTTTCTTCTTTTTCACTTTTTAGGATTTTTTTGATTTTTCACTGTTTTTTTATTTTTTTGATTTTTCATTGTTTTTGATTTTTTCTTTCTGGTTTTCCAGGCATAGAATTTTTGCAGATGCCTGATATTGATGGGTTCCTCGAGCTAATCCTCATCCTGTGTTGATAGCTGATATGCTCCTGACCCAAATACTACTGTGACCACAAATGGACCTAACCAGTTTGGTTGAAATTTGTCTTTCTTTTCTCGATCTGCCTGATTGCGTGGATTGATCTTTCCTACCAGATCTAGACCCCATTGATAGAAAGGCCATGATGTTGCTAAAGCTTGAAGTTCTTATGCTGGTGCATGAATCAAATTCCCATGGATCTGATATTGTTTGCATGTTCTTGATATCTTGAAAGAATCTCGTTCCATAGTCGGCCAATAATAGCCCAAGCATGTGAGTTTTTTCGAAAGGGTAAGGCCACTTGAATGAGTGCCACAAATGCCATTATGGACTTCATGTAAGGCCTTCTCAAATTCTTCTTGTTCAAGACATCTTAAGAGAGTACCATCTAGACCTTGTTTATACAGGGTATCCATGATGAGAGTAAAATGGGAGGATTGGTGAATAAAATTTCTCTTTTGGTTTTTTGATAAGTCAGGAGGTAGGGTGTTATCTTTCAAGTATGTGCAAGTTTGTCCATAGTAGGAGGAATCAATTCCAATGAGTTGATAGATGGTTTGGGAATCAAGACAATTATAGGCGAGATGAAACAACTCTTCAACCAGGAATTCATAACGCTCTTGATTTTCCTGTGTCTGTAATAGAGAAGCAAGTGTAGCCATGGCGTCTGCTACTTTGTTGTCATTTCTGGGGATCTTTTCAAAATTTATTTCTATAAAGTATTAATTCATATCATCCACCATCTTTTTGTAAGGCATGAGTTTGTCATCTTTTGTTTGATAGTCATCATTGATTTGATTAATGACAAGCTGGGAGTCTCCAAAGACTTGAAGTTGTTTAATATTCCATTCTACAACCATTTTGATGAATAGAATGCCTGCTTCTGATTTATGTTGTGTTCCTTTATTGATGCTTGCTCTTGATCCCTGATGTGTTCCATTATTGATGCTTACTCCTAGACTGATATTCGGGTGATGTATTGTAGGATATGGATCGAACCCTGGATCATCTGTATATGACCAGATAAAGTTGACTTGCCATCTTTTGAGTAGTTTCAAGTATTTTTGTCTTGCTAGTTCTGATAGAGAAGTTGTTGCTAGATGTAGATTAGTTGTGCCAATGATAGTTGCCTTTGCTGGTGCTATTATGATAGATAACTTCTCTTGACAACATTCAGGTAAGGTGTCAAATCTCCCATCTTCCGGCACCCGAGGAGGTTTTAACCATTAGATGCATCCTTTATTTTTACTTTTTCCCGATCTAATGTTGCCAGTAAATGGTTTTCAGCATTAAGAAAATGGCTAATTAGTTTCAACAACTCATGAATTTGAATTGTTTTAATTAATTAGGAGATTTAGAAGAAATGATTTTGGTGGAGAGAATTAATTAATTAAAGGGGGTGAAATGAAATGAATCTATTAAATAAATCTTAGATTTATTAATAAGTAGATGACAGGAAAATTTAATCAAATTGCTTAGTGAATTCAATTAAATTGGAGAGGAGGGATTAATTAAATAATTGCTTATTTAATTAATTATCTTCAGACCATTTTTAGGTGTATACAACATGCTCTCTCTCTCTCTCTCTCTCTCTCTCTCTCTCTCTCTCTCTCTCTCTCTCTCTCTCTCTCTCTCTCTTGGGTGTATCCTACCTTAAAGAAATCACCCCCGATAAGCCATGCACGATCACTTTAACATGGGGGCATACACTCCACTCATATTTCCTTCTTTTTACTTTAAGTTACTTAGTGAGCTTGGCTTTGCTTTGTAACTTTTAGTATCCTCTCTTTTCATTACTCATAATGACGGAAACCTTGCTACTTTAAGTCATGGTTCTCTCTCTTGGCCTTCCATTTTACTTTGTCAATCGATGTCATAAGATCCTTAGTCCACTAGGGGCTTGGTGTATCTTGCCTCCTTGACCTAGTGAAAGTCTTGCAATCTTGTTTCCTTGTACTTTATCAATACTATTGGTGTACGCTTCTACTCCCGCTAAAGTGGGGGCTAAATGTAGCAATATAAAATTGTGACCCTTGCAATTTTCAACCACATTTTGGTCTTCACATTGGCAAAATGAATCCCTAGGTCTAACTCGTGACCTAAGACATGCTCACACTTCCTGAAGCCTGCATTTCCTCACACCCCATACTCCCCTCTGCCGCTTCCTATCCTGAATTAGGGCAAGACAGGGGCATGGCACCCCTATCACCCCTAGGAAAGGGGCACATAGGAGTGTGGCACCCCCTCCATATTTATCCTTCATTGGGATTTACATTTGGAAAGTGGGAAACGTTTCCCTATGTCAGCCTATGACAAAAAATCAATCAATTAACCCTGATTGACGAGTATATAAGATGCATTCTCTCTCTCCCATTTGAATAATAATAACAATAAGTCAAGATGTTCATATGAGTTCACTAAGTGGAAATTGCGATCCTCAGCAAAATCAAGCATTCAAGCATTCCTTTCAAGCATTGAGCATTCTCAAGTCTCCTTTCAAAGCTAGGTGTTGCATTCATGTCAAGGATTCAACCATTGAAAACTAGATCTATCTTGACATTCAATTCTACATATCCTTTCAAACAACTCTATCAACATTTTAATTGCATCCTCTCTTGAGGTGAATTCGATTTTAGCTATTTACTTTCATTACTTCCAAGTACTTTCATCATTTGGTTAACTCCAAAACCGAGGTGTGACCTGAAGGAAAACCCCCAATCCCAATATCATTTGGAGAGGAGCTTCATCTCGGCCTTCTACTGCTAATTCTAAGTGCCCAACTTCATCCTGCATTCCTATCTCAAGTTATAGTCATTTCTTTATCTCTTTTACACTTAGTCTGAAATCGCATAGTTCAACCTATTGCATTCTAAAAGAGGGGTTACTTTCACTTTCCAAATTCATTATCAATTCAATTAGCATCCAATCTCTCTCTCTCTCTCTCTCTCTCTCTCTCTCTCTCTCTCTCTCTCTCTCTATTGAGATTGGATCTAGTGAATTCTACCCCCTCTTCTAAATGTAATGTGTGCGAAAGGTTGAAGGGAATCTTTTGTGAAAATTTCTCTCCTTTTCTTGAGGAGAGAAAATATCTCCTCTCAATTTCTCAATCACCCTTTTCACACCATTACACCAGCATAGACAAACCATACCAACACAATCTCAACAACATCAATGACCATATCAACATATCATAAAAAACAACACTTATTGTTAAAGACATTAGGTTGACATCAATGACAACATGTATTGCCAACACCTATAAATACCTAATTTTTGGAATCCAAGTCTACATTTAAAAGAGAAAGGTAAACCTATATATTAAATTTATCCTTAGGCCCAAAATTTACAAGCCAATTTTAAATTTTGGCTCCAAAATTATATTTATTTTCCTTAGCCAAAAGTAATGTGATGCACACCAATAAGAATGGTCTATCATGAAATAAAAATAAATAATACAAATAAAAATCTAGTCATTATTTCTCTAGAAAATGGGCTTATTAATCATCTATTACCTTAAGAACAATATTGAGATTATGTGCACTTATACACTAGTCATCTTCACTCTCTTGTTAATAAAAGTCCTCTTGATCTACTTGGAAACCTTATTTATTATTAGAATCATATCTTATAAGTCACTAAAGTATCATCTTATTGTCATCAAGTCATCAATGAGTTCTATTATAAGATGTTTCCATCACATTGTTTGTAAATTCTTGATTTATATCAAAGTTAAAAGAACCCGGAAATATTGTCTCAAAAGAGTTTAACAAATGATCTCAATAAAATTTTCAATCTCTTCCATGACTAGATTAGAAACTAACCTACTTATAATAAAATTGAATTTTGAAGCATTTGGCACTTTTAATCTATATTTTGTGGTGTATAGCCATCCCTTAAAAATAAACTAGGTTGCCACTAGATAGTATATCCGTATTTTGTAGCTCATAAAATGGAACCCTAG
>NW_026729092.1:190440-213440 GCF_030272615.1 Cryptomeria japonica
ATTCGTATAATATAGTCCTTTCTAAATGCAATACTTTTTCTTAATTTGTGAATCAGATTGCAATGAATATAGAGAAAACTTAATGGAGTTCCATGATAACACAATATATTTAAAAGGAATAGATGCCCCTAGTTTATTAATGCAGACAGGTGGGGCATCTAAATCAAAATTAAAACTCATACTAATTGTTAATTCTTCAGAAAATCAGAAACTACAAGAAGTGATAAAAATACAGAGAAAATCGGAAACCCTAAATCATCTTATGGCAGAAATATAGTCTCGAATATTGAAGATGCTTTTGAGCACAAAAAATTCCTTTAGCATCTCCATAACTTCATGGGGTTTGATCTTATTACCAAGCCTTTTTGATGTGATGAAAACTTGTGAAAACATAGAACAATTCCTTGGAGAAGATTAGCTTGGCATTGGAGAATGTGGAGATCGCACAAGTATTCCAATCTTGCAAAAAATATAAAATCCAAGTGATGCGCGAGATGATTGGGGATCTAAGCCAACAAATTGCTGAAATTTTTTGCAAGACCTATTCGTTGTTCTGCAAACTGTCAATAGGAGTAACCTAGAAAACAAGAAAAATGCACAATATAAACAACAAAACTCACAAACAAAGAATAAATAAATCAAGCACAAAAAGAGAGGTATATACCAGAAGTCGGGGCATATATATATAAAACTAAAACAATACAGAGAAAAAGCGTGATGCCTCCTTCCTCATTGAGCGCACTGGAAACACATTACTTATGCAAGGTAAATGTGAATCAGAGCACCTGGATAAAAATAATAATTTATGGTTATTCAAGTTGAATGCTAATCAAACTCTTGCATTGAAAATCGAAACTTACCAGTGAGCAAATTAGAGAACTTGCCAAAGAATTCCTCTACAAATATTGCAATTCATTGATAAAATTGTGAAGTATTTAATATTGTGTATTGAACATTGTAGCATGCATGAAGAACTCTAATTGACCACTTCATAACCCTTTCATATTGCATTTATAAATACAGACAATTTTAGTAATCAGTAGATGTGTGGTTTTTTTTAATAAAATAAAATATTATGAAATGACCATCCAACTTCTTGAAAATGTAACTGCCAAAATATTAATTGTTTCTTTTGGGTTTACACAAAATATTCTACTTTTATTCTATCCTTCACTCCCCTTGCTGTGACTGTATAGGAACGCCTCTCGGCGTAACAAGAAGAGATTTTTGAAGGGAATGAAATATGAGAAGATAGAATTGACTAGACTTGCTAGACTTACCATTTAAACAAGGGCAATCGTAAGTCATACAGTATAAAAGTAGAATAAATTAAATGAAGAATAAGCAATTTCGATACAAGTTGACTATGTTATATTAAGACTTGCTACAACGCAATGTCTATTCAGCATTCATATTGTATCATTGATCATGTCTAATAATTAATTGAAAAATAAATATTCATTATAGTTTAATTATTAATTAATTAAAAAACATGGTCAATGGTATCGTTAGACATAGACACGTCAACAAGGAGCAGCATTCAATATAAAAAGTAGGAGATGTCTACATTTTTGTGATCTGGTAGGAGATGTTATAATTAATTAATTAAAAATAAAAGTTTATTATATTTTCATTTTTAGTCAATAAAGTTTTTGTCATGAAAATTTAAGATGGTTTGAGGATTTGAATGATTTAAATTTTATGTTTTGAAAAAAATATAAATTATCAAAAAAGATTAATTTATGAAAACATTTAATTTTTTTTCATAAATTAAATACATTCATCAATTTTATCATGCATATTAAATATAAAAAAATATAAATTATATTTCTAATAAAAGAATTCAAATAATTTAATTATTATTTTATATCTCACTGTGGAGACCCAAGTTCAATTCCCAATAGGGACATCTAAAATGACAAGATTGTAATAGACGTTTAAAATTTAAAAAATGGTCATATAGACTATCAAATGTCAACCTTTCTTTGAGTATATTTGAAAGATTTGGGAATAAACAAAGGCAATCATAAGTCAAGCAATGTAGAAGTAGAATAAATAATGACAAAATAATTTCAATATCATTCATCAAGCTCCCATAATTTATTCAATAGTCCCTTCAACTTCTATTAACTCATTCTTCACGATTTGAGGAGGATTTTTTTTTTTCAATAAGTAATCTTTTTATCTAAATAATGGAGAATTAAAAATATTATAATTTATACATACACTATTTTTAGTAAAACAAATTGTTTTCAATAAGATACAATTATAAAAAAAAAAACTATTGTTTAAGTCAATGCATAGTAAAGTTCTATAAAATTTAGAAATTTAGTAATTGTTGATTTCTAAAATGAAGATTTCATCTTTATAGAAATTTTCAAATTCTATGTCAAAAAATTCAAATATCAAGAATCCAAAATTCTTTTCATCATATCAATGCCCATGGTCACATCAAGATGAAATAATTAAATAAGACAACTTTTGAATTAAAATCATAAAATTAAAAAAAAAATGTTAAGAAATAGTGCTTACTATATATAAGAGAAACTTCAAGAGATTATACATAATTGACAAGTTAAAGGCTATGACAACATTCCTTCTTTTTTCATCCAAAATTCAAATTATGAGTGTAGACACCTAAAACTAGCATAATTAATTAAATAGATTTTATTCATTTAATTATCATTTAATCACCTATTAAATAGACTAATGTTTAATTAATATCCCTATTCTTCTAATTTACTTATTAATTAAATTGCATATTTGATTAATTACCCTTTCTTCTAATCTAGCCCACTAATTAAAATAAGGTTTGATTAAATACTCTTTACCCACTTAATTGAATAAATCTTATTTATTTAATTAATAGCCTTTTCCCTTTTAATTAAATTTACATTTGATTAAAAATTCCCTTGCATTTAAATAAACCATTATTTATTTGTAAATGATCCCCTAACTTGCAAAATCCTACAAATGCAAGTTGCACCTTTCTGGCTAAAATAAACCTTTTATTCATCTGAAAAATACGTATTATTCCCCCCACTTGCATTCTCCTACATTTATCATTAGCATCCTAATATCCTTCTAGAACCTATCTAATCCCCTCATTATTCTAATTAATCTACTTTGTTCCTCCCAAGGTTGCTCACACATGTGTGAGCACATATCCCCATTTCCCCTAGGACCTTTGTTCCTCCCAAGTCTAGGACCACATTGACCTTTTCACCCCACTCCCCCTTGTGACACTTCTCACAAGGCTAAGCCTTCAATCTTAGCCCTTGATTAATAATCAATCTTGACCATCCATTCCTAGGCCTTCAACCCTATAAAATGAAAAACCATGGTGGGAAACCTTACCCACAATCAGATGATACTACTGTAGAAAGTAAGTGTACATAAATGGGGTCTGCACATACAGAAAGGCCAATGGCCTATAGCTCACTACTCAATCACAAAATGGGAGTCACACTGACTACAGTTGGATGGTTAAATCCAATAAGAATGTACTGCACAAAATAGTATCTTCATATGTTGGATTCAGTACTAGTGTAATGCTGATATGCTTGCACAAAAACCTAGCTTCACCTTCAAATGATGTCTTCATGTATAGCTCTGCTTAATCTCACATATACCTTCTCACAATTCTTCTTCACATTCCACATTCGATCTTACAAATAAAATCTTACATTTATACCATAACCTAAGACCAATTTTAGTAGGTTGGCTCTACAAGATATTACAATAAAAGCATTTTACAAACAATATAATATCTGATGTAATAACCAATTAAACATGTTGGCTTAAAGCATTTACAACAATAATTAATCATCTCCATAGTGTGCCATGCTGATCTGGAAAAGATAAACCTGCTAGTGTAACCCTAGGTAACCCTGGACCTATTTGTCGGTAAAAGCAAATATGCAAATATGAATATACCAATGATTAATTCTTCAAAACAAAGTGTCCACACGATGTTTTTGACATTACCAAGTGTCCTCCATAACATTCCAAGTGTCAGTGATCATTATATCCTACCGGTGAATCATATACCAGTAACTATGCAATAGTTACTTGCTTACCGGTGAATGTTGTTGGATCTCCAAAGTGCTAGTGTTTTAGTAGGTGTTGACATCAATGACAAAACCATACCAAAATATCAGCAATCTCCCCCTTTGGCATTGATGGCAACACAAGATGGAAAAACCATCAAAGTGCCAAAACAGAAATGCCAAATACCAAAAACCAACAATCTCTCCTAATCAACAATCTCTCCCCCTAGGAGCAACATGTTTTATCCAAAGTTTTTTAATACCAATCTCTCCTTAAAAGGATAATGTGTTTTTCCATTGATATCTCTCCCCCTTTGACATCAAATGCCAAAGTTACAATAATAAAATCAAGTTCATATACAAAAGACCAATCAATTCAATATACCAACTACTCCCCCTGAGAAGTAGCTTCCTCATCAAAGACCGGAGTAAAAGATTTCTCTATAAATTCTACCAGTTGATGACAATCATCAACTGTCTAAGTCTCTACCAGTGATGGTATGAATCCAAGTTGATCTCTGAGATATTCAAAAGTCTCCTTAGGCAAAGGTTTTGTGAAAATATCTGCAAGTTGTTCTTTACTATTCACATAAACCAGTTTTATCTCTTTTTCTTCAACTTTTTCCCTTAGAAAATTTAGTTTGATAGAAACATGTTTTGTTTTAGAATGTAATACCAGATTCTTAGATATATCAATTGTTGCAGTGTTATCACAATATATAGTAATAGGTTCCTTGCATTTTACCTTAATGTCTTTCAACATTTGCTTAAGCCATAGTACCTGTGTACAGTTAGTTGCTACTGCAACATATACTGATTCTACTATTGATAAAGATGTACAACTCTGTTTCTTACTTAACCAAGAAACTTATATCTTCCCAAGAAAGAATGCTCCGCCAGTGGTGCTTTTTCTAGCATCCACATCTCCTACCCAATTTGCATCTATGTATGCACATAGATCAAAATTTTCATCTCTAGGATACCATAATCCAAGATTTGCAGTGCCTTGTAAGTACCGGAAAATCCTTTTTACTGTTGATTCATGATTTTCTCTAGGATTACTTTGAAATCTAGAAACAATACATACTGCATTCATAATATCAGGTCTGGTTTGTGTCAAATATAGTAAACCTCCTATCATAGATTTGTATCTAGTTGGATTAACAGGCGTAGATTCATCCCTTTGAGATAATTTGTCATTTTTAGTCATAGGTGTGCTTACTGGTTTAGAGTTCTCCATCCCAAATTTCTTTAGTAACTCTTTCAAGTACTTGGATTGACTCAAAAATATACCTTTGTCAGTTTGTGAAATCTGCAATCCTAAAAAGACTTTTATTTCTCCAATCATAGACATTTCAAATTCTTGCTGCATTTTAATAGAAAATTCCTTACATAATCCATCTTCTCCTCCAAAGATTATATCATCAATGAATACTTCTATGATCAAGATGTCATCATTAGTTATTTTGTAATATAAATTGTTGTCTGTATTTAATTTTGTAAAACCAATCTTTAAAAGATACTTATCCAACCTTGCATACCAAGCTCTTGGGGCTTGTTTCAGTCCATATAGAGCTTTTCTTAACCTGCAAACCAGATCATTGTCATCTGTCAAAGAAAATCCATTAGGTTGTTCAATGTATACTTCCTCTTCAAGATCTCCATTCAAGAATGCACATTTAATATCCATTTGATAAACTTTGTAGTTCTTGTGTGCTGCAAAAGCCAAGAATAATCTGACTGCCTCAATTCTAGCTACCGGTGCAAAGGTTTCATTATAATCAACTCCTTCTTTCTGAGAATATCCCTTACATACTAGTCTTGCTTTATTTCTGACAGCCTTACCATCTTCATTAAGTTTATTTCTAAATACCCATTTGGTTCCAATTACATTTTTATCTTTAGGTCGGGGAACTAATGTCCAAGTATTATTTTTCTCAATTTGTTCTAATTCTTCTTCCATAGCTTTAATCCAAAATTTATCTTCACATGCCTCATTAACAGATGATGGTTCAATTTGAGAAATAAGACATACCTCTTCATTTGCCAATCTTCCTCTTGTCATAACTCCTTTGAATTTGTTTCCAATTATCTGATCTTCAGAATGATTCAATCTTACATACCAGGGTGTCTTAGTTTGTTGTTGTTCTTCAATTACTGTGGAATCCTCTGATGGTACCGGGGTAAGTGGATCTTCATTCTGTACCGATGGATTTAGAGTAGGTTCATTTGTCACAATTTCTATTGCCGATTCAGAGTCTATATACCTTGAAGTTCCTCTAAATTGTTCATCTTTTATTACATTTGTACTTTCAACAATTTTCTGCAATCTTTTGTTAAAACATCTATATGCCTTGCTCTTAGATGAATAACCAAGAAATATTCCTTCATCACTTCTAGGATCAAATTTGCCAATATACTCATCTCTTCTAATATAACATTTACTTCCAAAAATTCTGAAATACTTAAGAGTAGGAGTATTACCAAACCATAGTTCATGAGGGGTCTTACCGGTTTCACCTTTGATGTGAAATTTGTTGAATGTATAGACCGCTGTGCTGACTGCTTCTCTCCAATACACATGTGGTAAATTTGCTTCAAATAACATACTTCTTGCTGCATCCAAGATAGTTCTATTTTTCCTTTCAACAACTCCATTCTGTTGTGGTGTCTGAGGTGTTGATAGCTGTCTTCTGATTCCATTCACTTCACAGAATGTATTAAAGTCCTTAGATGTGAATTCTCATCCTTGATCTGATCTTAAACATTTGATTTTCTTACCAGTTTCATTTTCAACCATTGCTTTGAATAGTTTGAAATTTCCAAGTGCTTCTGATTTTTCTCTAAGAAAAGTAACCCAACACATTCTAGAATAATCATCAATAATTAGCATGAAATATCTATCACCTTGTAAGCTTTTAGTTCTAGCTGGACCACATAAATCAGTGTGAATCAAATCAAGAGCATTATTGGATTTTTTTGGAATACTTTTGAAACTAGCTCTAACTTGTTTTCCAAATTGGCATTCCTTACAAATTGTATTCTGAGGTTTGACAATTTTAGGTAGATCTCTAACTACCTTAGAAGTACTGATCTTTACCATGCAATCAAAGTTTACATGACAGAGTCTCTTATGCCATAACCAACTTTCATCTATATGTGCAATCAAGCATGCCTTTTCACTATTATTCAAATGAAAGATATTACCTCTAGTCTGATTACCGGTTGCAATTTCTAAACCAGTTCTATTCATGATTTTGCATTTTCCATTCTTAAATTGTAACTGAAATCCTTTCTCAACCAATTGACCAACACTTAAAATATTATGCTTTAATCCTTCAACATAGTAGACATTGTCAGTGTTATGCTTACCATCAAGAGATATTGTACCCTTACCTTTGATTGAATAGGCTTTGTCATCTCCAAATCTTACTAAACCTCCATTGTATTCTTGAAAGTTCAAGAATTTACCTTTGTCTCCTGTCATATGATGTGAGCATCCTGAGTCAATGATCCATTCATCCTTTACTTCAACTTTAGCTGCTAGGGCTTGTTCTACCAGTTGAGCAGTAGGTGCTGATTGATCTTCTGTTATAGCAACAAAAACCCATCCATTGTCTATTGGATCCTCATCAGAATCATCAGTCACACCTTCATCAGCAATGTAACAAGATTTATCTTTGTTCTTCTTAAATTTGTACCTCTGATATTCAGTATTAGGCTTGTATGTTCTTCTAGCTTCTTCTCTTAGTCTAGCATGTCTATCAAGGCATCTCGAAGCCATATGACCAATCTTGTTGTAGTTAAAGCATTTAAAGGGTGCTTTACCTTCATACTTACTTCCAACTGGACCTTTAGGCATTTTCCTTGCAAATAGTGCTTCAAGTTCTTCAAGTTCTTCATTCTCCTTCCTAGTTTCTTCAAGTTCTCTTGCATAAAAGGCTTTCCAATCTGATTTGTCAAATGATGGAGCACATGATGTTGATGCTTTAAAGGCCAAATCTATCTTTATAGTAGCAACAGGACCAAATTCCTCAATTTCAAAAGCTAAAATTTTTCCAATCAATATATCCCTAGTTACTGATGTATTAGGCATTGTTCTCAACTCATTTATAGCAGTAACCTTCATTTTATATGCCAGTGGCAATCCTCTTAATATTTTTGAAACAATTTCATCCTCACTTAAGGTTTCTCCACAACATTTAATACCCAAAACAATTTCATTTACTCTTTCCATAAAAGCATAAATTCTTTTCATCTTCTTCCATTTTCAGATGTTCATACCTGACTCAGAAGCTTTCAAGTTTTGCAATCTTGACTATGGAATCTCCTTCATTCAGTGTTTCCAAATGATCCCAAATATCTTTAGCAATATACCTATCTGATAATCCCATGATTTGTTGATCTGATAATGTGCTCAAAAGTGCTTCTCTTGCTTTGTAATCATTCTCCTCATCTTTAGCTAAGGTAGTTGGACTAGGCTGACCAACTACAAAAATAGTATAACCTTTCTTTGTAACTTCTCAGATGTCTTTACCAATGCAATTCAGATGTATCTCCATTCTAATCTTCCATATCCCATAGTTGGTTCCATCAAGTTTAGGACTGTCCTTCCTGAAATAATTAGTAGACATTGGATCTCCTCAAGTTGTTAAACTTTTGCAAAAAGAGGACTAAGCTCTGATACCAATTGTTAGGTCCCAGAGACAACTGAGAGAGGGGGGGGTGAATCAGTTGTCAAATAAATTCAAACCAAAAACAACTTAACCAACTTAATGCTTAATACCGGTAAACTAGTTAAGTATGTCGGTAGACAGTGTTAACAGTTAATTGCTATACCGGTAAAGATTTATGCATGAAACATAAACACAAAGTCATCCACAACACATAACACCAATATTTGTACATGGAAACCCTGTAAGGGGAAAAACCAAGGTGGGAAACCTTACCCACAATAAGATGATACTACTGCAGATAGTGAGTGTACATAAATGGGGTCTGCACATGCAAAAAGGCCAACAACCTAGAGCTCACTACTCAATCACAAAATGGGAGTCACACTGACTACAGTTGGATGGTTAAATCTGTAGGATTTGAGAAATACAAATCCACAGAACCCAAAAGAAACCTGCATGCAAGAAACCTGTCACAGAGAAAGAGAGAGAACGAATACAAGGGTTTTGGCTCTGACAAAGAGAAAAGATGTATTATCAGAGAAAAATGAATCAACAATATGAATAATACAAGAGATCAATCCTTATAAAGGAGATCAACACCAAAAGGAAAACCTAACCCTAAGGTGTGAGCATTTAATAATTAAATATTAATTATTAAATGACTAATGTATGCATAAAGAGAAATCTTAAGAGGAGAGCAAAGTTAATTAATTACTTTACTCTAACAAAATCCAATAAGAATGTACTGCACAAAATAGCATCTTCATATGCTAGATTCAGTACCGGTGTAATGTTGATATGTTTCCACAAAAACC
Organism: Cryptomeria japonica; assembly: GCF_030272615.1. Taxonomy (NCBI): domain Eukaryota; kingdom Viridiplantae; phylum Streptophyta; class Pinopsida; order Cupressales; family Cupressaceae; genus Cryptomeria; species Cryptomeria japonica. The sequence goes on from NW_026729092.1 coordinate 199,981, forward strand.
TAGTTTCACCTTCAAATGATGTCTTCGTGTATAGCTCTGCTTAATCTCGCATATACCTTCTCACTATTCTTTTTTGCATTCCACATTCGATCTTACTAATAAGATCTTACATTTATACCATAACCTAAGACCAATTTTAGTAGGTCGGCTCTACAAAATATTACAATAAAAGCATTTTACAAACAATATAATATCCAATGCAATAACTGATTAAACATGTTGGCTTAAAGCATTTACAACAATAATTAATCATCTCCATAGCATGCCATGCTGATCTGGAAAAGATAAACCTGCTGGTGTAACCCTAGGTAACCCTGGACCTATTTGTTAGTAAAAGAAAATATGCAAATATGAATATGCCAATGATTAATTCTTCAAAACAAAGTGTCCACATGATGTCTTCGACATTACCAGGTGTCCTCCATAACATTCCAAGTGCTGGTGATCATTATATCCTGTCAGTGAACCATATACCAGTAACTGTGCAATAGTTACTTGCTTTCCGATGAATGTTGCTAGATCTCCAAAGTGCTAGTGTTTTAGTAGGTGTTGACATCAATGACAAAACCATACCAAAATATCAACAATCCCCCCCTAGTGTTCTAGTAGGTGTTTTAGTAGGAGCTTAGTTGCATCCATTTGGATTCTAGTTCATCATTCAAATCCCGTTCTTTAGGTTGTCATCTTAAAGATCAAGTTCTCTTCCAAGTGAGGACCACTTTGAATCTTGAAGATCCTTGGAGATAGAGGACAATGAGATGATTTTTAGAGATATTGATTAACTAACATGTTTTGTTGATTTTGATCTCTAATGCAATGTCCAATTGGTGTGTTTGTGTTGTTTGTGTCTCTTTTGCAGGTACCACAATATGAGCATACACTTTTTAGCACCCACAATTTGAGAATCGGCAGCATAGCTAGGGGCATGACAATTTGGTGGCACAACTTGAAGCTACAGAGTCCTAAAATACTCAGCTCGCGCAGTCTAATCAATAAGATGTTGGATGGTATCCCTTGTACCACCCTATGCAATTCTCTACTACAATGAATGCACTATCTCCTCTGTGCGGCCTCATAGCTCTATATCTATATCCCTCTAGGTAGTCTCTTATGCTATAGGTGCCTACAACTAAGCAATCTATCTATGTGTCTATGCTAGCTATGCCTCTAATCTCTGCACTAAGGATTGTAATACCTCTATCTGTACCTATTTCTGATGTGATGACACAATGATCCAAATCGAGGGAGTGTTGGTATTATGGATCTATTGCATTAGTTTTGTCATTGATGTCAACACTTATCTTTTTGGAGAGCTATGGTTATGTTAACGACACATTGTGTTCACCGGTTGGACAATGACATGCACAGTCACTGACATTTGGTTCAGCGAAAGGTTATATTGTTCACTGGTATTGATGAAGACGTCTTATCATCTGGAGATCACTTTATTATGTCAAAGACATGGTTTGGATATTTGGTTTTGATGTTTTGTTTATTGGTTTAATCAGGTTGACATATTTTCTATTACCAGCAAATTGGTCTAGATTATGCACCAGCACAACACGTTATGGAGATGATTTATTTATTGAATACTATTGTAAATGTATTGAGTTGACATGAAGCATTGCATCTTGACTTATTTGTAATTAATTTTAATGTAATATTCTTAGTGAGCCGGCCTACACATTTGGTCTTCGGTTTGGTATATATATAAGATCTCATTTGTGAGATGAAAATACACAGAATGGTATTGTAACAGAGTGTGGTATTTGGTATATGCGAATATAAGAAAAACTATTCAAGCGGACATCATTCAAAGATTCAAGGAAGGTTTGGAGGTGATTATTAGAGCTTAACCCATACTGAATCCACCATTGGAGATGCCATTTTGAGCAGTACATTATTCTAGGATTTAACCATCCTACTGTAGTCATTTCGACTCCCATTTGAGCAGTGTGCTCTAGGCGATTGGCCTTTCTACATGTGCAGACCCCATCTATGTAAACATACTATCTACAATAGTATCATCTGATTATGGGTAAGGTTTCCCGCCATGGATTTTCCCATTATAGGGTTTCCATGTCAAAAATATATGTGTTGTGGATGTTGTTTCTATTTTTGTTTCATGCTTTAAGTCTCACCGGTATTGATATTAATTGTTAATCTGTTAACTGACATTAAGATTGGTTTACCGATATTAAGTATCAAGTTTGATTAAGTTATATTTGGGTTGAAATTCATTGACAACTGATTCACCCCCCCCCCCCCCCCCTCTCAGTTGCCTTTTGGTCGTAACAATTGGTATCAGAGCCTAGTCCTCATTTTGCAGAAGCCTAACAACTTGAGGAGATCCTATGGCAACTAACATTTTCAAGAAGGATAGTTTGAAACTTGATGGAACTAACTATGGTGTATGGAAGATCAGAATGTAGACACATCTGAATTGCATTGGAAGAGATATATGGGAAGTTACAAAGAATAGATATGTTGCTCCTACTTAGAGTCAACCTAATTCACTGAATTTGACCAAGGACTTGGAGAATGATTGCAAAGCAAGAGAAGCACTTTTGAGTGTATTATCAGATCAACAAATCATGCGACTATCAGAATGATCTACTACTAAAGCTATTTGGGATAAATTGGAGACTTTGCATGAAGGTGATACCACTGTCAAAATTGGTAAACTAGAATGTTATTGGGTCAGGTATGAAAACTTGAAAATGGAAGAAGATGAAAGAATTTCTGCTTTTACAGAAAGAGTAAATGAAATTGTTTTCAATATACAATGTTGTGGAGGTTTCTTAAGTGAAGATGAAATTATTTCTAAAGTCTTAAGAACTTTTCAACCATCATATAAAATGAAAGTAACTTCTATTAATGAGTTGAGAACAATGCCTAATACATCAGTATCTAGAGACACCTTGGTTGGTAAATTGTTAGCATTTGAGCCTGAGGAATCTGATCCTATTGTTGTAGTTAAGACTGATTTATCCTTCAAAGCATCATCATCTACATCATCATCATCATCTGATTGGAAAGAGCTTTATGCAAAAGAACTTGAAGATATCAGGAAAGAGAATGAAGAACTGGAAGAAGTTGAAGCAATATTTGCAAGGAAAATGCCTAAAGGTCCAGTTGGAAGTAAGCACTAAGGTAAAGCACCATTGAAATGTTTCAATTGCAATAAAGTTGGTCATATAGAATATAGATGTCCTGATAGACATGCAAGATTGAGAGGGGAAGCTAAAAGGTCATATAAGCCTAACCTTGAATATTAGAGATACAAATTTAAGAAGAACAGAGATAAATCTTGTTACTATGCTGATGAAGGAGTTACTGATGATTCTAATGAAGAATTGATAGATAATGGATGGGCTTTTTTTGTTATAACAGAAGATGAATTGGCACCAGTAGGCCAGGCCCTGGTAGCTAAAATTGAAGAAAAAGATGATCGGATAACTGATAGAAGATGTTCACATCATATGACTGGTGATAAAAGTAAATTCTTATCTTTTTCAGGAATTCAATGGAGGTCTAGTAAGATTTGGAGATGATAAAGCTTGTTTGATCAAAGGAAAAGGCTCTATATCTCTTGATGGTAAGCATAACACTCACAATGTTTATTATGTTGAAGGATTAAAGCATAATTTTTTGAGTGTTGGTCAATTAGCTGAAAAGGGCTTTCAGTTACAATTAAAAGATGAAAAATGCAAAATCAGAAATAGAATCGGTTTGGAGATTGCAACCGGTAATCAAACTAAAGGCAACATCTTTCATTTGAATAACAATGATAAGACATGCTTGATTGCACATATTGATGAAAGTTGGTTATGGCATAAGAGACTTTGTCATGTAAAATTTTGATTGCATTGTGAAGATCAGTACTTCTAAAGCAGTAAGGGATTTACCTAAGATTGTGAAACCTTGTAATCTGATATGTAAGGAATGTCAAATGGGAAAACAAGTTAGAACAACTTTTAAGAGTATTTCTGAAAAATCCAACAATGTTCTTGATTTGATTCATACTGACTTGTGCAGGGAGATAGGTATTTCATGCTAGTCATTGATGATTATTCTAGAATGTGTCGGGTTACTTTTCTCAGGGATAAATTAGATGCATTTGGAAAATTCAAATTATTCAAGGCAATGGTAGAGAATGAAACCGGTAAGAAAATCAAATCTTTGAGATCTGATCAAGGATGAGAATTTACATCTAAGGAATTTAATACATTATGTGAAGTGAATGGAATGAAAAGACAACTATCAGCTCCTTGGACACCTCAACAGAATGGAGTTGTGGAAAGGAAGAATAGAAATATTCTGGAAGCAACCAAAAGCATGATATTGGAAGCTAATCTACCTCACATGTATTGGAGAGAAGCAGTGAATACAAAGGTTTACACTTTCAATAGAGTTCACATCAAAGGTGAAACCGTTAAGACCCCTTATGAACTATGGTTTGGTAATAATCCTACTCTTAAGTATTTTAGAATATTTGGAAGAAAATGTTATATTAGGAGAGATGAGTATGTTGGTAAATTTGATCCTAGAAGCGATGAAGGAATATTTCCTGGTTATTCATCTAAGAGAAAGGAATATAGATATTTCAATAAAAGATTGCAGAAGATCATTTAGAGTTCTAATGTGAAGATAGATGAACACTTTAGAAGGTTTGTAGATTTTAAGAATTTCATAGTGACTGAAAAACAACAACATGTAAATAAACCCAGGTATGTAAGAGTGAACCACTCGGAAAATTAGATAATTGGGAATAAGTATCAAGGAGTTATGACAAGAGGAAGACTACAAAATGAAGAGGTATGTTTAATTTCTCAAGTTGAACCAACCTCTGTTATTGAAGATTGTAAAGATAAACATTGGATAAAAGAAATGGAATATGAATTGGAACAAATTGAAAAGAACTATACATGGACATTGGTTCCCTGGCCTAAAGACAAAAATGTAATTGGAACTAAATGGGTATTCAAAAATAAACTTAATGAAGATGGTAAAGTAATCAAGAACAAAGCAAGATTAGTTTGTTAAAGTTATTCACAAAAAGAAGGAATTGATTATAATGAAACCTTTGCACCCGTAGCTAGAATTGAGGCAATCAGATTATTTCTTGCATTTGCAGCTCATAAGAACTACAAAGTATATCAAATGGATGTAAAATGTGCATTTTTGAATGGTGATCTTGAAGAGGAAGTTTACATTGAACAACCTGATGGATTTACACTAACAAATGATAAAGATATGGTTTGTAGATTAAGGAAAGCTTTGTATGGATTCAAGCAAGCTCCTATAGGTTGGTATGATAGATTGGACAAATATCTTTTGAAGCTTCGTTACACTAAAGGTAATGTCGATAGCAATTTATACTAAAAAGTGACTAATGATGACATCTTGGTTATTGAAGTTTTTATTGATGATATCATTTTTGGAGGAGACGATGGATTATGTAAGGACTTTGCTAATAAGATGCAGAAAGAATTTGAAATGTCTATGATTGGGGAGATAAAATTCTTTTTAGGATTGTAGATTTCACAAACTGATAAAGGTATATTCATATGTCAAACTAAATATCTAAAGGAACTATTGAAGAAGTTTGGTATGGAAAACTCTAAATCGGTAAGTACTCCTATGACTACAACTGATAAATTATCATTGAAGGATGTTTCAACTCCTATTAATCTGACAAGATACAAATCTATGATTGGAGGTTTACTGTATTTGACACAATCAAGACCTGATATAATGAATGCAGTATATATTGTTTCAAGATTTCAGAGTAATCCTAAAAAAATCATGAATCGACAGTGAAAAGGATTTTTTGGTACCTACAAGGCACAACAAATCTTGGTTTATGGTATCCTACAGATAAATTTTTTTATTTATGTGCATACACAGATGCTAATTGGGCAGGAGATATTGATGACAAAAAAAGAACCACTGATGGAGCATTCTTTCTTGGTAGCAGGTTGATTTCATGGTTGAGCAAGAAGCAAAGTTGTACATCATTATCAATAGCAGTATCAGAATATGTTGCAACAACAACTAATTGTACTTAGGTATTATGGATTAAATAAATGTTGAAAGACATAAAGGTAAAATGCAAAGAGCCTATAATCATTTACTATGATAATTCAACAGCCATGATATATCAAAGAATCTGGTATTTCACTCTAAGACTAAGCATATTTCTATCAAATATAATTTTCTGAAAGATAATGTTGAAGCAAAAGAAGCATGATTGGTTTATGTGAATACTAAAGAGCAAATTGCAGATAATTTTACAAAGCCTTTTCCTAAGGAAGCTTTTGAATATCTCAGAGAACAACTTGGGGTAATACCCTCACCGATAGAAGTTTAGACAGTTCAAGTTTTGCATCAAATCAACAGAAACTAACAAAGAAACTTTTTTTTCGGCTTTGATGGTGGAGAGCTACTTCTCAGGGGGAGTAGTTGGTTATAATAATTGATTAAATTACTTGGTTATGTGTTCTAGTATTTTATTTTTCTTTGGCATTTGATGTCAAAGGGGGAGAGATATCTATGGAAAAACAGTATCCTATTGGGAGATTATTCATTGGGGAAAAGATTTATACTCTTTGGAATTGGGTTTTTGATTTCTGGTATTGATCTCTATTTGTGGAGATATGTTGGTTTTTTGTTTTTGGCATTTTTGCTTTGGCACTTAGATGTTTTTCCATCTAGTATTGCCATCAATGCAAAAGGGGGAAATTGTTGGTATTATGGATGTGTTGCATTATTTTTGTCATTGATGTCAACACTTATCTTTCTGGAGAGCTATGGTTATCTTACCGGTACATTGTGTTCACTAGTATGGATAGTGACTTATGCACAATCATTGACATTTGGTTCACCGATAGGTTATATTGTTCACCGGCACTGATGAAGACTTGTTATCATCTGGAGATCACTTTATTATGTCGAAGATATGGTTTGGATATTTGGTTTTAGTTTTTTGTTTATTGGTCTAATTGGGTTGACATATTTGTTGTTACTGACAAATTGGTCTAGGCTATGCACTGGCACACGTTATCTATTCCAGATCAGCACAACATGTTATGGAGATGATTTATTGATTGAATACTATTGTAAATGTATTGAGCCGACATGATGCATCGTATCTTGACTTATTTGTAATTGATTTGAATGTAATATTCTTAGTGAGTCGACCTACACATTTGGTCTTAGGTTTAGTATATATGTAAGATCTCATTTATGAGATGAAAATACATAGAATGGTATTGTAACAGAGTGTGTTATTTGGTATATGCGAATATAAGAAGAACTATTCAAGAAGACATCATTCAAAGGTTCAAGGAAGGTTTGGACATGATTATCAAAGCTTAACCGACACTGAATCTAGCATTGGAGATGCTACTTTGAGTAGTAAATTATTTTTAGGATTTAACCATCCTACTATAGTCATTGTGAATCCCATTTGAGCAGTGTGCTCTAGGCAGTTGGCCTTTCTGCATGTCTACACCACATTTATGTACACATACTATCTGTAGTAGTATCATTTGATTGTGGGTAAGGTTTCCCACTGTGGTTTTTCCCCTTACAGGGTTTCCACATCAAAAATCTATGTGTTATGTGTTGTGGATGTTTCTATTTCTATTTCATGCTTTAAGTCTCATCGATGTTGATATTAATTGTTAATCTGTTAACCGACATTAAGATTGGTTTACCAGTATTAAGTATCAAGTTTTATTAAGCTATATTTGGGCTGAAATTCATTGACAACTAATTCACCCCCCGCTATCAGTTGCCTTTCGGTCCTAACAGGGAGGTTTTGGCACTTTTGAAACATGTACTGCTAGTATCTGAAATGTGCTCAACTATCCTGTGGTTGGAGGGGGCATATCCAATCTCCTCTATTGTACCAATGACTGGACATCCTCCTCCTCCTCATCATCATAAAAGCCCATGCTACCCAATCCTACTCTCCCACCTCCCAGCTCCTCTGATTCTGTATCCTCATCGGATCCATCATCAGAACTCTCCTCCTCATCTCCGCCTCCCACAACTTTTGTATCCTCTGCCTATACAAGGCACCCATGACCTAGAATTTTCCACCAACCATCACCTCCTCTCCTTTCTCCACCACCATCCCTACCTTGGCCCAATTTTCCTTAGCCCCAACCCACTCCCCAATCTCCTCCTTATCCTCTCATCACCCACTCCACACCTTAGCCCTGTCGTGTTATGAACCCTATTTTTTCATAATTATTTAATTAGGAAAATAATGTTTATTTTTCGCAAATGAAATGGAAATGAAATGAAATTGGAATTGTCAATGAAATAAGATAGGAGATCAAATGCACTGAAATAATTTATATACAATCGAATGATTAGTAATAATTTTTATTGTAAATTGGGATCATCATTGCTAATGAGCAACTGAGTGCAAGTGAATGCAAGAATTGGTGAACACAGATGAAGGCGAGAACATGGGTCAGGTAGAGTTGTCTTAGCTCTTGTATTACATTAGGATAGATGGAATCTCTCACACACCACATTATGATTTATAATTTGCATCTTGTAAAGATGGATGATTTAAAAGACCTTATTTGAGTGTTTGTTTAAATTGGAATGATGAATTTGGAGTGAGTAGTAGATTGATTTAAATGATTATACATGTGCATTGATTGCATGATTTGAGTAGTGATTGAGTAAAATCTAAGTTGCATGAGTGATGGCGAAATATTATGCTTTATTGTCAAAAGAGATTAAATGTGTAAATGATTCAAAAATGAATATTAATCCTATGTTTATATGTTCTTTTTGTTCATATATGTATAAATGTATGAAAAATTGTACTTATGAGTTTAATTTTGTAAATTGGAGAATAGAATAATATAGATATGTATATGAGAAATTTATTCAATAATATACGTATATAAATATCTAATTATTGTGAAATTTGATTATGTCATGACTTTTGTTTATACATATATGTAACCATTTGAGATTAATATATATATATATATATATATATATATATATATTATATAATGTATACGATTTCTAATAATTTGATCATGAGCTTATAAATACATATGTAATTATTGTATATATAAATAAATTTATGAAATTAAATTATTTAATGAAAATCCAATATATATAATCATAGGAATGGTTTATTAAAAGAATTTGCTTATATATATATATATAAATGAACTCATTATTTATATATATATATATAAATATAAATACAATTAAAAATTAAAATTAAAAAAGAAATTACAAATAATAATATCAAATGAGTTATTAGTGGTGGGTTAAGTTTTAAAAGAAAGTAATTAAACAATAATGAGGGTGGTCAAGGGTCGGTATTACCACCAACCACTCCTCCCTTTTCATATAAACCTGCACCACGTTGCAAGAAACACCTCCTCCCCTATCTAATAAATTAATACACCGACCTCGTTGCAGCTACGTCTAACAAGTCATGCGGTGGTAGGGTTTAATGTCGGGGTCGTAGTCAAACCTACATAGTCATAGTTAAACCCACGTAGCTATTAATGGCAAGGAGTGGGGGTCGATTGCAAGCACCGACCACCCCTCCCTTTTAAATATGTTAAACCACAATGGCTATTCCATGTAATGTGGCATGAATTAATAGAGACGTAAACCCACCAATGTTTACACCTTGAATGGCATGTATAAGTTAGTTTAATTTAACTTTGCATGATTTAAGGAAACCATTTTTTAGTAAAGTCGAATTAGTAAGAGATAATTATGAACTTAACAACTTTAGTGGCTTGGTGTCATGAAATAGATAACGAATAACTACGCATGATAATGAATAACTATGCATGGTGAACACATAGGTGTTCGAATCCGATTAGGACTGTTACATTGTAATAAAAACATGAGTGGTGTCATTTAGAATCAATCCACCACTAGGAGAGATAGCTCAAAAGTAGGAAAGAGGGTATATGACAACAGTATATATAGATCATTGAGATGGAAGAGATCACGAGAGATGCAACAAAGGATTAGAGAATGGAATGTAGAAGAGAAGCGTAGTGGAGATTTAGACGAGTTTACGACCATGTCATAAAAGATCAATGATGATCATCTCTGATTTAGCATCAAATTTAGGGGTTAGGCTCTTGAATGAGTGTTAGTTGCTTTATGATTATTAGAGAAATTCTCAGAATATAGAAAGGATAAGAACTAGGAATAGAGAGCTCGTGAGATAGAAGAGTGTTGAGCTGGAAAGCATTGGAATCTAGATGTATTGCAGACAATTTGAAGTTATCAGGGATCATAATAGACATGGATCGCGTTTCTTGAGGTAGGCTCAAATCTAGCATGTTTTGTTGTAGAGATCTAAGAGATAATGAATGATCTAGTTTTAGATTTATGCAATATTCTAATGAAAGAGTTAGAGTCACAATATAAATCATTGTTAATTGTTTAAATTATGATCATGCAAATATAGATGCAATAATGAAATATTTTCTTAAAGATTGTTGATAGACATAAGTGAAATTCATACAAAATAGACCACCAAAACCTCTAAAAACAGAGTAAGAGGATAGAGAGAGAAACTTTGAAATTGAACTGCGAAGAAGATAAAATATTACGATTATGACTTATTAAATAGTGAAGTTTACTTTGATATCATAAAGAAAAGACTTACACTTTCAAATTAGATCCTTGCATGAAGAGAAAAGATGGATATCGGGTGTCTCATTTAAAAAGCCATATAGATAGGTGCTTTATGAATTTTCATCATGATAGATTGTTGTTATGGTAAATTAGTAAAATCAGCGAGTTGAGTTTTAAAATCATGAAAAGTCACATATTAGTATTAAACTAAATATGTTGTTTGACAAAAGAGGTAAATGAACCAAGACACATGGAAAGATAGAGAGCTTAGAATTCTAAAAAATAAGAAATGGAATGCATGTTAATGATTACATTATTTAAATGTTTTGATAATTGAATATAAGAATGTCTGCTCATTTTATTCAATTTCTATGTAAAGATACATACATGTGTTACACCTTCTTAATATTTAATTCTTGTCTTTAAATTGCTTGAAAGATAGAAGCGAAATATTGTTTTTTTAATTGTATATTTGTTTATCCATGAAAGATTATTTCCTGTCAAATAGGGGGTGAACTCACAATAATGGTTACCACTTTTTTGCCACTTTTGACACTGAGATGAACAATTTTAAAATAATCTTCAACTTCCGACAACTATAACTTTTAAACTATTAAGAATTTGAAGATACTGTAAATTAGTGATTTGTAGAATTTTGTCTGTAGATTCTATATATATTTTTTAAAAATTTTTTTGAAGAATTTTTTTCAATTTTTCCATCTCCCTCGAAAAGTACTTTTTTTTACAACAAACTACATTTTTTAAGAGTGATGTGCCTCCCGAAATGCATAACCTTTTTCTATAAACAATAAAAACTCAATTCTTTCAAATTTTGGTTTGTAACATCAATATTCAGGGCTTGCAGTTGGTTTGATAGTGATATGTTGAATATTTTTCATTTTATTAAGTTTTGAAGTCTGACTAATTATATTTTAGACATAGGTGTAAGTTTGAACACATAAGTTGTTCTTTATATATCGAAATTCAATTTTATTTTTTTTGTTAGAAAGAAAACATCAATACCTAGGGCATAGATATTTTTCAGAATTTTTTTGAAATAGTTTACTATTTTTCCCATTGTGTTGAATAGAGAAATTCATGTTCGGTGAAAAACCTATGTTTGGTAAAATTAAAAAAACAAGTTCATAATAAACTCAATATGTAATAAAATTATAGTCATTAGAAAGCTTTCTTTGCAGACTACCATATTACATTTTGGGCTGCCAAGATCATTCCATTTGAGCCTTCAACCAGAGGTTTGAAGGCCAAAAATCTGCAAAAATATGTAGAAAGCTTCAAAGAGGTGTAAAAAAAGGGGTTCGAACGAAGGGGGGTTTGAGCGAACCCCCCCTTTTTAGGGGGGTTCGAATGAAGGGGGGTTTGAGAAAATCCCCCCTCAATATAATTAAAAAATAACATAAACAAGCATTAAAGGTGCTTCGCTTGAAAGAAGGGGTTCGAGCAAAGTGGGGGGTTCGCTCGAACCCCAAAGGGTAGTTTGTTCGAACCCCAAAGGGTAGTTCGTTCGAACACCCCCACTTCGCTCAAACCCCCTCCAATTTTTTTTTCCTTCCATCTCATTTTTCCTTCGTGGGTGAAAGTGGGAACCATTATTTTGAACTTACCCTAGGATTCATTTTAACAAAAGATTGGTTCTCTCTATTTCTACTAAACAGAAAGATTGTCTTCTTTAAACATTATATTTTTATCTTATGAGAAATGGGAAGCTATAATTGAAAGGCGAAATATTGTGTTCTTTAAACATGATATTTTTATGAGAAATAGGAAGCTAGAATGTAAAGGTGAAAGATTGTCTTCTATAATTATTTATTCTAGGTTCATGTGAACAAAGCTAGATAGGCTTGTGTTTGTGGAAAGTTACCTTCCAGAACGGGTGCCGAATGTGGAATTCTAGAGAGAATAGTTTGCTTTTTCCAAACTATCTTTTATTGCTATGCATGGCATTATACTGGGCCAACTAGCCTATTGACCATTAAAATAGATGGATTTATTTATGCTCTCTACCACATCCTTGATTGATCTTTCATGTTTCTTAATGGAATTAGAAAAATGAATTGCATGTATCATCTAGGCATGCACTAGATTCCATCTTGTCTTTCAAATTCTTTTGCTAAGCAATTCATGCAGTGTCAAGTATTCTCGACTGACTAAGAATTCCGGGGAAGCGTAAGATTCAAGGTTGGGTGGAAAAAAGCCTCAATCTTGTTCTCATCTTCATGCTAAATATTGCATTGAAGATAGCTTGGCTTGCAGATCGACGAACGCATCTCAACCTTTAGTTTGTATTATTTTGCTATTAAACTTATGACAACTTGAAATGCCTAAGTATTGTATGATTGAGATACTACTTTTATCAATTTATTGAATGAAGAATCTTTATATTTTATAGAAATTTAATGTTTATTACGAAATAAATGGAATGATCAAATGAAGGTATGGAATAAAATTTGAAATGAAATAGACTTATTAACTGATGTATGAGTTTATTTAAGAATAAAGAGTATTTCAGCTATTATTGAATTTAGCATGATTTATGTCTTTACACGTGGTCTGTTAGGATTCCCACAGATACTCAGAGGGGGGGGGGGGGTGAATCAGTATCTAACCGGTATATTGAATTTCTTAACTTAAAACATGTAGAACATATTATAACAGTGTATCGGTAAGCAAGAAATAATGCAATAAATAGAATTAAAAGCAACCACATGTAGAACACACCATAACACAATATTTTAACGAGGAAACCCGATGTGGGAAAAACCTCGGTGGGATTTGTGACCCACAAT
>NW_026729093.1:2500-17500 GCF_030272615.1 Cryptomeria japonica
GCCCGGTTTGCCCCGGGTGTGCACCTCGGGTGGGCACCTTGGTGCGCATGCCTTGCCTGGGCTGCGCACCAGGGCGGGCTCAAGATGGCACCCGCGTTCCTTTTTTTTCACTATCTTTCAAAACGGAAATTTTAAAATCTCATTTTTTTTTGCCTTTTTCTGGAAATTAGTGAAGGCAGCGCATCAAAGGTGCGCACCTCGCTGCCCACCACGGTGCGCAACGCCGGTGGGCACCCGGGAGTGCTTCGAAGTGTGCTCCAAGGTGCTGCGTGCACGTTGTCGGAGCCCGGTTTGCCCCGGGTGCGCACCTCGCGTGCACCTTCGTCGGGGTGGGCACCTTGGCTGGGTTTGCCCCGGCTGCGCTCCGAAGCGGGGTTATTGGAGCGCCGCCTCTTTTTTTGTCGGAGCGTTTGGTGGGGTTTCTCGCATTGGCTCTTCCGAGGCCCGGTTGCCACCCTGGCGCGCACGAAGTCGGAAGTAGGGTTAATTGCCCGGGTGCGCACCTTTGCCAGGGTGGGCACCTTACCTGGGCTGCGCACCAGGGCGGGCTCAAGATGGCACGCGCGTTCCGTTTTTTTCACTATCTTTCAAAACGGAAATTTTAAAATCTCCTTTTTTTTTTGCCTTTTCTGGAAATTAGTGAAGGCAGCGCATCAAAGGTGCGCACCTCGCTGCCCACCTTGGTGTGCTCTGAGGTGCGCACCCGGGAGCGCTACGAAGTGTGCTCCAAGGTGCGGCGTGCACGTTGTCGGAGCCCGGTTTGCCCCGGGTGCGCACCTCGCCTGCACCTTGGCCGGGGTGGGCACCTTGGCTGGGTTTGCCCAGGGTGCGCTCCGAAGCGGGGTTACTGGAGCGCCCCCTCTTTTTTTGTCAGAGCGTTTGGTGGGGTTTCTCGCATTGGCTCTTCCCAGGCCCGGTTGTTGGGTGCGCTCCCACCCTGGCGCGCGCGAAGTTGGAAGTTGGGTTAATTGCCCGGGCGCGCACCTTCGCCAGGGTGGGCACCTTGGTGCGCACACCTTGGCTGGGCTGCGCACCAGGGCGGGCTCAAGATGGCACCAGCATTCCCTTTTTCTCACTATCTTTCAAAACGGAAATTTTAAAATCTCGTTTTTTTTTTGCCTTTTATGGAAATTAGTGAAGGCATCGCATCAAAGGTGCGCACCTCGCTGCCCACCTTGGTGTGCTCCGAGGTGCCCACCACGGTGCGCAACGCCGGTGCGAACCCGGGAGCGCCCCGATGTGTGCTCCAAGGTGCGGCGTGCACGAAGTCGGACCCCGGTTTGCCCCGGGTGCGCACCTCGCGTGCACCTTGGTGCGCACACCTTGGCTGGGTTGCGCGGCCTGGTGGGCACCATGGTGCGCACCAAGGAGCGCTCCGAAGTGTGCTCCAAGGTGCGGCGTGCACGAAGTCGGAGCCCGGTTTGCCCCGGGTACGCACCTCGCGTGCACCTTCGCCGGGGTGGGCACCTCGGCTGGGTTGCGCGCCCTGGTGCGCACCAAGGAGCGCTCCGAAGTGTGCTCCAAGGTGCGGCGTGCACGAAGTCGGAGCCCGGTTTGCCCCGGGTGCGCACCTTCGCCGCGGTGCGCACCATGGCGTGCACGAAGTCGGAGCCCGGTTTGCCCCGGGTGCGCACCTCGCGTGCACCTTCGGCGGGGTTGCGCGCCCTGGTGGGCACCATGGTGCGCACCAAGGAGCGCTCCGAAGTGTGCTCCAAGGTGCGGCGTGCACGAAGTCGGAGCCCGGTTTGCCCCGGGTGCGCACCTCGCGTGCACCTTCGGCGGGGTTGCGCGCCCTGGTGGGCACCATGGTGCGCACCAAGGAGCGCTCCGAAGTGTGCTCCAAGGTGCGGCGTGCACGAAGTCGGAGCCCGGTTTGCCCCGGGTGCGCACCTCGCGTGCACCTTCGCCGCGGTGGGCACCATGGCGTGCACGAAGTCGGAGCCCGGTTTGCCCCGGGTGCGCACCTCGCGTGCACCTTCGCCGGGGTGGGCACCTCGGCTGGGTTGCGCGCCCTGGTGCGCACCAAGGAGCGCTCCGAAGTGTGCTCCAAGGTGCGGCGTGCACGAAGTCGGAGCCCGGTTTGCCCCGGGTGCGCACCTCGCGTGCACCTTCGCCAGGGTGGGCACCTCGGTGCGCACACCTTCTCAATGTTTTCTTGCCTTTTCTGGAAATTGGTGAAGGCAGCGCATCAAAGGTGCGCACCTCGGTGTGCTCCGAGGTGCGAACCCGAGAGCGCTCCGAGGTGCCCACGAAGTCGAAAGTCGGGTTAATTGCATTGTTTTCCCCGGGTGCGCTCCGAGGTGCGCAACATCGGCGCGCACCAAGGAGGGCTCCGAAGTGTGCTCCAAGGTGCGCACGATGGCGTGCACCTCTGGTGCGCACGATTCGGAGCTCGGTTTGACCGGGGTGCGCACACCTTGGCTGGGTTGCGCACCTTTTGTGCGCTCCAAGGTGCGCACGAAGTCGGAGCTCGGTTTGCCCCGGGTGCGCACCTTCGCCAGGGTGCGCACCTTGATGCGCACGCCTTGGCTGGGCTGCGCACCTTGGTGGGCGCCATGGTGCGCACCTTTCGTGCGCTCCAAGGTGCGCACGAAGTCGGAGCTCGGTTTGCCCCGGGTGCGCACCTTGGTGGGCGCCATGGTGCACTCCGAGGTGCCCAAGATTGGTGCGCACCAAGGAGCGCTCCGAAGTGCGCTCCAAGGTGCGCGCGAAGTCGAAAGTTGGGTTAATTGTCCGGTTTGCCTCGGGTGCGCACCTTGCGTGCACCTTCGCCAGGGTGGGCGCCTTGGTGCGCACACCTTGGCTGGGCTGCGCACACCTTGGCACCCGCGTTTCCTTCATTTTAAATTTTTTTTTTTTACAATCTCTCAAGTGGGAAATTCTATAATCTCAACTTTTTTTGCCTTTTCAGGAAACTTTTGAATGGAGCGCATCATTGGTGCGCTCCGAAGTGTGCTCCAAAGCTCTCTCCAGCTGCGTGCACCTGCCCCGGCCGCGCACCCGGCCCCGCCCAGCTTCGCTCACCTGTCCCGGGCGTCTGGTGCGGAACCTTAGAGTAAGAAACATCACCGTGCACCTTGGCCAACGTGCGCGACTCGACCGAGCGCGCACTGGCCGAGGTGCACACCGATTTCACCTGGGTGCGCGCGCAGCACCTCGGGCGCACCGGGGTGCGCGCACAACGCCCGGGTTGCACCGTGGCCTGTGTGCTCGGGGCGCCTCGGGTGCGCGCTCGGTGTCGCCCCCGCGCGCGCGGTAGTGCGGGCAGCGCACCCCGGCCCGGCCCGGCCCCGACGAGAACGCAAACGGGCAAAAGGTTTATTCAAATAGCATTGCGACGCCCGGCGAAAAACTAAAAAAGGGTGCAACACCGGGACTTCCCGGGAGGTCACCCATCCCAGTACTACTCCGGCCCAAGCGCGCTTAACTGCGGAGTTCTGATGGGATCCGGTGCACTAACGCTGGTATGATCGCACCCGTTATGAGCTTGTCGCAGTGTGTACTTAGCAAACCGCGACCCACGTGCGAATCCACCCCGGCCACCCACCCCCGTCGAGGTGCACACCCTCCCTCGCGAAGTGCGCCCCGTTCGCCAAGTGTGAGCCCTGCCCGGGTGCGCGCACCTTGCTAGGGCGTCGGGTGTGCACCCGGCCCGGCCTACGTGCGTGCACCTGGAGGGGGCGTCGTGTGCGTGCAGTGTCCCGTCTGCAACGCGGTGCCCACACACCACCTCGGGCGCAACGACCTGCGCTCACATGTGGGCCGAGTGCACCTTGGTGCATGTTCGGGGCGCCTCGGGTGCACGCTCGATCTTGCCCCGGTGCACCAAGGCGCTCGGTTTGCCCCGGGTGCGCACTTGGTGCAAGGTGGGCACCCAAAATAGGGATCAAGCACCAAAACACAAGTTTCGGGATGCAAAATGGGACCCAAGGACCACAAATGCGTTCCAAGACCCATGATGGGTCCACGAGAACAAAAATGTGTTCCGAGACTTAATAAACAAATATTGGGTTTTAGGAGAAGAAACATGCTCTGATGCCCAAAACGAGAATCGACCCCGAAAAGGCCACAGGCCAAAAGTGGGATGCGAGACAAAAAAAAATGGGACCCGAGGACCAAAATTGGGTTCCCAGGTCGAAGACAGGGCAACCGGACAAGAAACGACCTCTAAGGCTCGAAATGAGTCCCGACGACTAAAACTTGACAAGAAGCACCCATCAGGCACCCAACTCGACACCCATGGGATGCCGACCCACCCGGGCTTCCACCTAGCACACCTTGGCACCCACCCACCCTCGCACCCAACCTCGCACCCAACTTAGCACCTTTGAACCCACATTGGCACTCACCCTGACCCTGGCACCTTGGAACCCACATTGGCACTCACCTTGACCCTGGCACCCACCTTTGCACTCACCTTGGGACCCACCCTGGCTCCCACCTCGGCACCCACCCAGACACCCACCTTGGTTCCTTGGCACCCACCTTGGATCCTTGGCACCCACCCCGACACCCACCTTGGCACGCAACTTGGCTACTTGCCACCCACCTTGGCTCCTTGACGCCCACCCCGACAACCACCCCGTGACCTACCCTGGCTAGGGTTGGTGCACACCCACCCTGGTGCCCACCTTGGCACCCACCCTATGACCCACCTTGGCACGCACCTTAGTACCCACCCCGTTACCCACCCTAGGACCCACCCCGTGACCCACCTTGGCCAGGGTGGGTGCACCCACCCTGGTGCCCACCTTGGCACCCACCCATCCTAGCACCCAGCCTGTGACCGGGCTTGGAACCCAACCTTGCACCCGCACCCGTCTTGGCCAGTGTGGGTGCGCACCCATCCTGGCACCCACGTTGTGACACACCCTTTAACCCACGCACCCTAGCACCCACGTTGGCACCCACCTTGGAACCCAACCTAGCAACTTGGCACCCACCCCGTGACCCACCTTGGCATCCACCATAGCAGTCGCCGACTTGGCACCCACCTCGGCACCCACCTTGACACTTGTGGACCCACCTTGCCACTCACCCTAGCATCGACCCATCCTAGCACCCACCCTGGCACCTTTGCACCCTAGCACTCACCCATCCTAGCACCTAACCTGTGACCCACCTTGACACTCACCCTCGCACCCACCTTGGAACCCAACCTAGCACCCACCCACCCTGACACCAACCCTAGCACCTACCCACCCTTGCACCCACCCTGTGACCCATCTTGGCACCCACCCATCCTACCACTCAACCTATCACCCACCTTCTCACCCACCTTGGCATCCACCTTAGCACCCACCCACACTGGCACCTTGGCACCCACCTCGGGCAAGGTGGGTGCACACCCACCCTGGCACCCAATTTAGAACCCACCGAGCATGTTACCCACCTTGGCACCCACATTGCAGCCCACCCTAGTACCCACCCTATGACCCACATTGGCATCCACACCCTAGCACCCAGGCACCTCGACACCCGCCTTGACACCCACCCTAGCACTGAACCTGTGACCCACCTTGGAACTCACCCTAGAACCCACCCACCCTGTGAACCACCTTGGCATCCACCTTAGCACCCACCCACCTTGGCACCCACTCTAGCACTCACCCATCCTAACACCCAACTTGTTACCCACCTTGGCACCCGCCCTCGCGTCCACCTTGAAACCCACCCTAGCACCCACCCACGCAGGAGCCCACCTTGGCACCCAACCTAACACCCACGCATCCTGGCACCCAACTTGTGACCCACCTTGGAACCCACCCTAGTACCCACCTTTGAACCCACTATATCACCAACCCACCTTGGCACCCACCCTATGACCCTCTTTGGAATCCACCCTAGCACGCACCCACCCTGGCACCCACCATGGAGCGCACCCTAGCACCCACCCACCTCGGCACGCACCTCAACACCCACCTTGGTGTGCGCACTGCGCCAACCTCTCAAAGACCCTATGTGGTGCGCTCCAAAGTGTACACCTTTGGTGCGCTCCAAGGTGCGCACCTTTGGTGCACACCGAGGTGCACACCAAAGTGTGCACCGAGGTGAGCACCAAAGTGCACTCCAGGGTGCACACCAAGGCGTGCACCTTTGGTGCGGTCAATGCAAACGAATTCGGAAGTTGGGGTCGATGTCCTAATCGCTGCTGCAGACTACACGTATGAGAATCGGACAAATAGCTTTATATAGGGGAGGTGTTGCGTTTGATGGGTCGACTCCCCTGGTTGTGTGCACTGCACCAACTTCAAAGACCCTGTCTTGTTTAAGAAGTCAAAAGTTGGGGTGGATGTCCTAATCATTGCTGCAGTCTACGCATGTATGAGAATCAGACAAATAGCTTATATAGGGGAGGTGTTGCATTCGGTGGGTTGACTCCCCTGGTTGTGCGCACTGCGCCAACCTCAAAGACCCCGCATAGCAGAAGAAGTCGGAAGTCGGATTTTGGTGAGCACCAAGGCGTGCACCTTTGGTGCGGTCAACGCAGACGAATTCAGAAGTTGGGGTGGATGTCCTAATCGTTGTTGCAGGCTACACATGTATGAGAATCAGACAAATAGCTTATATAGGGGAGGTGTTGGGTTTGATGGGTCAACTCCCTTGGTTGTGCGCATTACGCCAACCTCAAAGACCTTGTTTTCGTTAAGAAGTCAAAAGTTGGGGTCAATGTCCTAATGGCTCCTGCAGGCTACACATGTATGAGAATCGGACAAATAGCTTATATAGGGGAGGTGTTGGGTTTGATGGGTCGACTCCCCTGGTTGTGCGCATTACGTCAACCTCAAAGACCTTGTTTTCGTTAAGAAGTCAAAAGTTGGGGTCGATGTCCTAATTGCTCCTGTAGACTACACATGTATGAGAATCAGACAAATAGCTTATATAGGGGAGGTGTTGGGTTTGATGGGTTGACTCCCCTAGTTGTTCGCATTACACCAACCTCAAAGACCTTGTTTTCGTTTAGAAGCCGAAAGTTGGGGTCGATGTCCTAATTGCTCCTGCAGGCTACGCATGTATGAGAATCAGACAAATAGCTTATATAGGGGAGGTGTTGGGTTTGATGGGTCGACTCCCCTGGTTGTGCGCATTGCGCCAACCTCAAAGACCCTGCATTGCGGATGAAGTCGAAAGTCAGAGTTTGGTGTGCTACAAGGTGTGGTCGAAGGTGCTCACCTAGGTGTGCACCTTTGGAGCACAGGAAAAGTGCCCTCCAAAAGTGCGCACCTTTGGAGTGCACAAAAGTGCCCTCCAAAAGTGCGCACCTTTGGAGCGCAGAAAAGTGCCCTCCAAAAAGTGCCCTCCAAAAGTGCGCACCTTTGGAGCGCAGAAAAGTGCCCTCCAAAAAGTGCCCTCCAAAAGTGCGCACCTTTGGAGCGCAGAAAAGTGCCCTCCAAAAAGTGCCCTCCAAAAGTGCGCACCTTTGGAGCGCAGAAAAGTGCCCTCCAAAAAGTGCCCTCCAAAAGTGCGCACCTTTGGAGCGCAGAAAAGTGCCCTCCAAAAAGTGCCCTCCAAAAGTGCGCACCTTTGGAGCGCAGAAAAGTGCCCTCCAAAAAGTGCCCTCCAAAAGTGCGCACCTTTGGAGCGCAGAAAAGTGCCCTCCAAAAAGTGCCCTCCAAAAGTGCGCACCTTTGGAGCGCAGAAAAGTGCCCTCCAAAAAGTGCCCTCCAAAAGTGCGCACCTTTGGAGCGCAGAAAAGTGCCCTCCAAAAAGTGCCCTCCAAAAGTGCGCACCTTTGGAGCGCAGAAAAGTGCCCTCCAAAAAGTGCCCTCCAAAAGTGCGCACCTTTGGAGCGCAGAAAAGTGCCCTCCAAAAGTGCGCACTTTTGGTGCGCACCAAGGCGCTGGTTCGGTCGTTGCAGGCGAGTTCGGAAGTTGGGGTCGATGTCCTGAGCGGAGGTGCAAACTACACAGGTGTCGGAATCGGACAAATAGCTTATATAGGGGAGGTGTATGCTTCGATGGGTCGACTCCCCAGGTTGAGCGCACCGCGCCAACCTCAAAGACCCTACGGTATGGATGAAGTCGGAAGTTGGGTCCGATGACCGATTCGATTAGTAGGTATGCTCATGAGGTCGGAATTTGGGTCCGATGACCTGCCATGTGCAGGAAGGCGAATGTTGACACTGTGCGTTGCAAGGTGCACACCAAGGCGCTGGTGCGGTCTTTTTAGTCGAGTTCGGAAGTTGGGGTCGATGTCCTGATCGGAGGTGCAAGCTACACAGGTGTGGGAATCGGACAAATAGCTTATATAGGGGAGGTGTATGCTTCGTTGGGTCGACTCCCCGGGTTGAGCGCACCGCGCCAACCTCAAAGACCCTACGGTATGGATGAAGTCGGAAGTTGGGTCCGATGACCGATTCGATATGTAGGCATACTCGCGAGGTCGGAATTTGGGTCCGATGACCTGCCACGTGCAGGAAGGCGAATGTTGGCACTGTGCGTTGCAAGGTGCGCACCAAGGCGCTGGTTCGGTCGTTGGAGGCGAGTTCGGAAGTTGGGGTCGATGTCTTGATCGGAGGTGCAAACTACACAGGTGTGGGAATCGGACAAATAGCTTATATAGGGGAGGTGTATGCTTCGTTGGGTCGACTCCCCGGGTTGAGCGCACCGCGCCAACCTCAAAGACCCTACGGTATGGATGAAGTCGGAAGTTGGGTCCGATGACCGATTCGATATGTAGGCATACTCGCGAGGTCGGAATTTGGGTCCGATGACCTGCCATGTGCAGGAAGGCGAATGTTGGGACTGTGCGTCGCAAGGTGCGCACCAAGGCGCTGGTGCCGTCGTTGCAGTCGAGTTCGGAAGTTGGGGTCGATGTCCTGGTCAGAGGTGCAAACTACACAGGTGTGGGAATCGGACAAATAGCTTATATAGGGGAGGTGTATGCTTCGATGGGTCGACTCCCTGGGTTGAGCGCACCGCGCCAACCTCAAAGACCCTACAGTATGGATGAAGTCGGAAGTTGGGTCCGATGACCGATTCGATACGTAGGCATATTGGCGAGGTCTGAATTTGTGTCCGATGACCTGCCATGCGCAGGAAGGCGGAATTTGGGTCCGATGACCGAGTTGATGGCGTGCCATGCGCAGAAAGGCGGAATTTGGGTCCGATGACCGAGTTGATGTTGATGGCCCGCCATGCACAGGAAGGCGGAATTTGGGTCCGATGACCGATTTGAAGGCGTGCCATACGCAAAAAGGCGGAGTTTGGGTCCGATGACCGAGTTGATATTGATGGCCCGCCATGCGCAGGAAGGCGGAATTTGGGTCCGATGACCTGACATACGCATGGAGTCCGACTCGGGGGCCGATGTTCGATTCGATGACTTGCATTGTGGGTAAAGTCGGAAGTTGTGGTCTTTGACCCGATTCGATGACCAGACTTCGGCTGCTTGAGAATCGGACAAATAACTTATATAGGGGAGGTAGTGTTCTCGAGCATCCTCCCCCCGTGCCCGTTTATGTCGATTGATGCTGGTGCTCGACTGGTTGGAGCGCTCGGATGCAAAAATCTTGCACCAGGATTTATCGATTGTGATGGACACGGCAAGTCTCCTGATTGCTATGCAGGAGCTCATCGTGAATCTCTATGCGGCCTTGGTATGGACTCGACCTGCGGAATGGTTCGGCAATGGTAGTCGCTCCAACACGTCCTTGCAATGGCCACAGAGGTGATTCGACTAGAGCTCCAGTCTAGCTTTTGGGTTGCTTGGCGGACTGGTATAGCCGCGATCGAGTTCCGGCCATGAACGTTTTAGATAGCTCTTGGGCTTTCTGGGACGGAAGTCGGAAGTTTGGGCTGTTGTCCGATTTGATGACCATTCTTCGGATGTGTGAGAATCGGACAAATAACTTATATAGGGGACTGTGTTGTCTCACGCAGCCCCCTCCGTGCCCCTCTATCTCGACCGATGTTGGTGCTTGAAAGGGTTGGGATCGCTCGGATTTATAAACGTGCACCACCATTTGTCGAGTGTGAGGGACGCGGCAGGTCTCCTAAATGCTATGCGGGCGCTCTCTGAGAATCTCTATCCGGCCTCGACACAGACTAGTCTTGCTGAATGGTTTGGCACTGGTAGTCGATCCAACACGTCGTTGTTGTGGCCGCCTAGGCGATTCGATTCGAGCCCCCGTCTAGCTTTTGGGTTGCTTGGCGGATTTTGCCCTATCCGCAAGTGAGCTCGGTCCCTAAACGTTCGAGAAACCCGATTGCTATGCGCCGACTCTCTTTCTTGCGAGCCTCCATCTAGCTTTTGGGTCTCTACGGAACGGAAGTCGGAATCTGGGACCGTTGTTTGATTCGACGAGGCAGACTACGGTTGTGCGAGAATCGGACAAATAACTTATATAGGGGAGGTGTTGACTGGAGCATTCTCCCCCGTGCCCCTCTAACTCGACCAATGCTGGCGCTCGAACGGTGGTAGCGCTCGGATTTTCATTGAGCGCCAGCATTGGTCGATTTAGAGGGGCATGCGAGATTCCCGAATGCTATGCGAGGGCTCTAACGGAAATGTCTATTGGTTTCGGTATGGATGCAATTGCGAGTGGTTCGGCAAAGGTAGTCGTTCCGATGCGTCCATGTCGTGGCCAAATCGATAATTCGATTTGAGCCCTCGTATAGCATTTGGGTCTCTCGATGTGATTCCGCATTCCAGTCCCTTTGGGCACTGCTTGAGCCGCATCCCAGGGGGTTCCCTTCCCAATAATCTGCCTCGCAACCCGATTGCTATGCGGTGAGGCTCCTCGGCCGCCTCGGAACTATCTGTGTATCAGACGCATCGCGGGATAAGGGGTTGGCAACGGTAGTCGCCCCAAGCGCGTCCGATGCTTGGACCATTCCGAGGCGGCCCTGAAGCCTCTTCCGTCTAGCCGTTGGGTCCTTCTCGCCGCATCCCTCGCCTCGCACCCCGATTGCTATGCGGTGAGGCTCCTCGGCCGCCTCGGAACTATCTGTGTATCGGACGCGTCGCGGGATAAGGGGTTGTCACTGGTAGTCGCCCCAAGCGCGTCCGATGCTTGGACCATTCCGAGGCGGCCCTGAAGCCTCTTCCGTCTAGCCGTTGGGTCCTTCTCGCCGCATCCCTCGCCTCGCACCCCGATTGCTATGCGGTGAGGCTCCTCGGCCGCCTCGGAACTATCTGTGTATCGGACGCGTCGCGGGATAAGGGGTTGTCATTGGTAGTCGCCCCAAGCGCGTCCGATGCTTGGACCATTCCGAGGCGGCCCTGAAGCCTCTTCCGTCTAGCCGTTGGGTCCTTCTCGCCGCATCCCTCGCCTCGCACCCCGATTGCTATGCGGTGAGGCTCCTCGGCCGCCTCAGAACTATCTGTGTATCGGACGCGTCGCGGGATAAGGGGTTGTCACTGGTAGTCGCCCCAAGCGCGTCCGATGCTTGGACCATTCCGAGGCGGCCCTGAAGCCTCTTCCGTCTAGCCGTTGGGTCCTTCTCGCCGCATCCCTCGCCTCGCACCCCGATTGCTATGCGGTGAGGCTCCTCGGCCGCCTCGGAACTATCTGTGTATCGGACGCGTCGCGGGATAAGGGGTTGTCACTGGTAGTCGCCCCAAGCGCGTTCGATGCTTGGACCATTCCGAGGCGGCCCTGAAGCCTCTTCCGTCTAGCCGTTGGGTCCTTCTCGCCGCATCCCTCGCCTCGCACCCCGATTGCTATGCGGTGAGGCTCCTCGGCCGCCTTGGAACTATCTGTGTATCGGACGCGTCGCGGGATAAGGGGTTGTCACTGGTAGTCGCCCCAAGCGCGTCCGATGCTTGGACCATTCCGAGGCGGACCCGAAGCCTCTTCCGTCTAGCCGTTGGGTCCTTCTCGCCGCATCCTTCGCCTCGCACCCCGATTGCTATGCGGTGAGGCTCCTCGGCCGCCTCGGAACTATCTGTGTATCGGACGCGTCGCGGGATAAGGGGTTGTCACTGGTAGTCGCCCCAAGCGCGTCCGATGCTTGGACCATTCCGAGGCGGACCCGAAGCCTCTTCCGTCTAGCCGTTGGGTCATTCTCGCCGCATCCCTCGCCTCGCACCCCGATTGCTATGCGGTGAGGCTCCTCGGCCGCCTTGGAACTATCTGTGTATCGGACGCGTCGCGGGATAAGGGGTTGTCACTGGTAGTCGCCCCAAGCGCGTCCGATGCTTGGACCATTCCGAGGCGGACCCGAAGCCTCTTCCGTCTAGCCGTTGGGTCCTTCTCGCCGCATCCCTCGCCTCGCACCCCGATTGCTATGCGGTGAGGCTCCTCGGCCGCCTTGGAACTATCTGTGTATCGGACGCGTCGCGGGATAAGGGGTTGTCACTGGTAGTCGCCCCAAGCGCGTCCGATGCTTGGACCATTCCGAGGCGGACCCGAAGCCTCTTCCGTCTAGCCGTTGGGTCCTTCTCGCCGCATCCCTCGCCTCGCACCCCGATTGCTATGCGGTGAGGCTCCTCGGCCGCCTTGGAACTATCTGTGTATCGGACGCGTCGCGGGATAAGGGGTTGTCACTGGTAGTCGCCCCAAGCGCGTCCGATGCTTGGACCATTCCGAGGCGGCCCCGAAGCCTCTTCCGTCTAGCCGTTGGGTCCTTCTCGCCGCATCCCTCGCCTCGCACCCCGATTGCTATGCGGTGAGGCTCCTCGGCCGCCTTGGAACTATCTGTGTATCGGACGCGTCGCGGGATAAGGGGTTGTCACTGGTAGTCGCCCCAAGCGCGTCCGATGCTTGGACCATTCCGAGGCGGCCCCGAAGCCTCTTCCGTGTAGCCGTTGGGTCCTTCTCGCCGCATCCCTCGCCTCGCACCCCGATTGCTATGCGGTGAGGCTCCTCGGCCGCCTTGGAACTATCTGTGTATCGGACGCGTCGCGGGATAAGGGGTTGTCACTGGTAGTCGCCCCAAGCGCGTCCGATGCTTGGACCATTCCGAGGCGGACCTGAAGCCTCTTCCCTCTAGCCGTTGGGGCTTTCTCGCCGCATCCCTCGCCTCGCACCCTGATTGCTATGCTGTGAGGCTCCTCGGCCGCCTTGGAACTATCTGTGTATCGGACGCATCGCGGGATAAGGGGTTGGCAGTGGTAGTCGCCCCAAGCGCATCCGATGCTTGGACCATTCCGAGGCGGCCCTGCAGCCTCTTCCGTCTAGCCGTTGGGGCCATCTCGCCGCATCCCCCACCTCGCACCACGATTGCTATGCGGTGAGGCTCCTTGGCCGCCTCGGAACTATCTGTGTATCGGACGCATCGCGGGATAAGGGGTTGTCACTGGTAGTCGCCCCAAGCGCGTCCGATGCTTGGACTATTCCGAGGCGGCCCTGCAGCCTCTTCCGTCTAGCCGTTGGGGCCATCTCGCTGCATCCCCCACCTCCTCGGCCGCCTCGGAACTATCTGTGTATCGGACGCATCGCGGGATAAGGGGTTGGCAGTGGTAGTCGCCCCAAGCGCGTCCGATGCTTGGACTATTCCGAGGCAGCCCTGCAGCCTCTTCCGTCTAGCCTTTGGGGCCATCTCGCCGCATCCCTCGCCTCGCACCCCGATTGCTATGCGGTGAGGCTCCTCGGCCGCCTGGGAACTATCTTCGTATCGGACGCATCGCGGGATAAGGGGTTGTCACTGGTAGTCGCCCCAAGCGCGTCCGATGCTTGGACTATTCCGAGGCGGCCCTGTGGCCTCTTCCGTCTAGCCGTTGGGGCCATCTCGCCGCATCCCCCACCTCGCACCCCGATTGCTATGCGGTGAGGCTCTTCGGCCGCCTTGAAACTATCTTCGTATCGGACGCATCGCGGGATAAGGGGTTGTCACTGGTAGTGGCCCCAAGCGCGTCCGATGCTTGGACTATTCCGAGGCGGCCCTGCAGCCTCTTCCGTCTAGCCGTTGGGGCCATCTCGCCGCATCCCCCACCTCGCACCCCGATTGCTATGCGGTGAGGCTCCTCGGCCGCCTTGGAACTATCTTCGTATCGGACGCATCGCGGGATAAGGGGTTGTCACTGGTAGTCGCCCCAAGCGCGTCCGATGCTTGGACTATTCCGACGCGGCCCTGTGGCCTCTTCCGTCTAGCCGTTGGGGCCATCTCGCCGCATCCCCCACCTCGCACCCCGATTGCTATGCGGTGAGGCTCCTCGGCCGCCTTGGAACCATCTTCGTATCGGACGCATCGCGGGATAGGGGGCTGTCACTGGTAGTCGCCCCAAGCGTGTCCGATGCTTGGACCATTCCTAGGCGGCCCTGAAGCCTCTTCCGTCTAGCCGTTGGGGCCTTCCCGCCCCATCCCTCGCCTCGCACCCCCGATTGCTATGCGGTGAGGCTCCTCGGCCGCCTTGGAACCATCTGTGTATCGGACGCATCGCGGGATAAGGGGTTGGCACTGGCAGTCGCCCCAAGCGCGTCCGATGCTTGGACCATTCCGAGGTGGCCCTGAAGCCTCTTCCGTCTAGCCGTTGGGGCCTTCCCGCCCCATCCCTCGCCTCGCACCCCGATTGATATGCGGTGAGGCTCCTCGGCCGCCTTGGAACTATCTGTGTATCGGACGCATCGCGGGATAAGGGGTTGGCACTGGTAGTCGTCCCAATCGCATCCGATGCTTGGACCATTCCGAGGCGGCCCTGCAGCCTCTTCCGTTTAGCCGTCGGGGCCTTCCCGCCGCATCCCTCGCCTCGCATCCCGATTCCTATGCGGTGAGTCTTCTCGGCCGCCGCGGAACTATACCTGTTATTGCTACTGCATCCTTCGGCTGGTAACCTCCTCTGCCGCCTTGGAACGTTCTCTTTGTCGGACGCGTCGCGGGATAAGGGGTTGGCACTGGTAGTCGCCCCAAGCGCGCCCGATGCATAGACCGCTCCGAGTCGACCTTGCTTTCAGCCTCTCACATGCATAGACCTCTCTGAGTCGACCCTGCAGCCTCTCACGTTTAGCCTTTGGAATCTCGCCTCACAACATGATTGCTATCCTTGATGCATCCCTTGCCTCGAGCCCTGATTGCTTTCTTGGCTGCATCCCTCCTCTCCTCACAGCCCGGTTGTCAT
>NW_026729093.1:27500-42500 GCF_030272615.1 Cryptomeria japonica
CCTTCGCTGCGGTGGGCACCTTGGCTGGGTTGCGCGCCTTGGTGGGCACCATGCAGTGCACGAAGTCGGAGCCCGGATTGCCCCGGGCGCGCACCTCCGCCAGGGTGGGCACCTTGGTGCGCACAACTTGCCTGGGCTGCGCACCAGGAAGGGCTCAAGATGGCACCCGCGTTCCGTTTTTTTCACTATCTTTCAGAACGGAAATTTTAAAATCTCGTTTTTTTTTGCCTTTTCTGGAAATTAGTGAAGGCAGCGCATCAAAGGTGCGCAACGCTGGTGCGAACCTGGGAGCGCTCCGATGTGTGCTCCAAGGTGCGGCGTGCACGAAGTCGGACCCCGGTTTGCCCCGGGTGCGCACCTCGCGTGCACCTTGGTGCGCACACCTTGGCTGGGTTGCGCGCCCTGGTGGGCACCATGGTGCGCACCAAGGAGCGCTCCGAAGTGTGCTCCAAGGTGCGGCGTGCACGAAGTCGGAGCCCGGTTTGCCCCGGGTGCGCACCTCGCGTGCACCTTCGCCGCGGTGGGCACCATGGCGTGCACGAAGTCGGAGCCCGGTTTGCCCCGGGTGCGCACCTCGCGTGCACCTTCGCCGGGGTGGGCACCTTGGTGTGCAGACCTTGGCTGGGTTGCGCGCCCTGGTGGGCACCATGGTGCGCACCAAGGAGCGCTCCGAAGTGTGCTCCAAGGTGCGGCCTGCACGAAGTCGGAGCCCGGTTTGCCCCGGGTGTGCACCTCGGGTGGGCACCTTGGTGCGCATGCCTTGCCTGGGCTACGCACCAGGGCGGGCTCAAGATGGCACCCGCGTTCCTTTTTTTTCACTATCTTTCAAAACGGAAATTTTAAAATCTCATTTTTTTTTGCCTTTTTCTGGAAATTAGTGAAGGCAGCGCATCAAAGGTGCGCACCTCGCTGCCCACCACGGTGCGCAACGCCGGTGGGCACCCGGGAGTGCTTCGAAGTGTGCTCCAAGGTGCTGCGTGCACGTTGTCGGAGCCCGGTTTGCCCCGGGTGCGCACCTCGCGTGCACCTTCGTCGGGGTGGGCACCTTGGCTGGGTTTGCCCCGGCTGCGCTCCGAAGCGGGGTTATTGGAGCGCCGCCTCTTTTTTTGTCGGAGCGTTTGGTGGGGTTTCTCGCATTGGCTCTTCCGAGGCCCGGTTGCCACCCTGGCGCGCACGAAGTCGGAAGTAGGGTTAATTGCCCGGGTGCGCACCTTTGCCAGGGTGGGCACCTTACCTGGGCTGCGCACCAGGGCGGGCTCAAGATGGCACGCGCGTTCCATTTTTTTCACTATCTTTCAAAACGGAAATTTTAAAATCTCCTTTTTTTTTTGCCTTTTCTGGAAATTAGTGAAGGCAGCGCATCAAAGGTGCGCACCTCGCTGCCCACCTTGGTGTGCTCTGAGGTGCGCACCCGGGAGCGCTACGAAGTGTGCTCCAAGGTGCGGCGTGCACGTTGTCGGAGCCCGGTTTGCCCCGGGTGCGCACCTCGCCTGCACCTTGGCCGGGGTGGGCACCTTGGCTGGGTTTGCCCAGGGTGCGCTCCGAAGCGGGGTTACTGGAGCGCCCCCTCTTTTTTTGTCAGAGCGTTTGGTGGGGTTTCTCGCATTGGCTCTTCCCAGGCCCGGTTGTTGGGTGCGCTCCCACCCTGGCGCGCGCGAAGTTGGAAGTTGGGTTAATTGCCCGGGCGCGCACCTTCGCCAGGGTGGGCACCTTGGTGCGCACACCTTGGCTGGGCTGCGCACCAGGGCGGGCTCAAGATGGCACCAGCATTCCCTTTTTCTCACTATCTTTCAAAACGGAAATTTTAAAATCTCGTTTTTTTTTTGCCTTTTATGGAAATTAGTGAAGGCATCGCATCAAAGGTGCGCACCTCGCTGCCCACCTTGGTGTGCTCCGAGGTGCCCACCACGGTGCGCAACGCCGGTGCGAACCCGGGAGCGCCCCGATGTGTGCTCCAAGGTGCGGCGTGCACGAAGTCGGACCCCGGTTTGCCCCGGGTGCGCACCTCGCGTGCACCTTGGTGCGCACACCTTGGCTGGGTTGCACGGCCTGGTGGGCACCATGGTGCGCACCAAGGAGCGCTCCGAAGTGTGCTCCAAGGTGCGGCGTGCACGAAGTCGGAGCCCGGTTTGCCCCGGGTACGCACCTCGCGTGCACCTTCGCCGGGGTGGGCACCTCGGCTGGGTTGCGCGCCCTGGTGCGCACCAAGGAGCGCTCCGAAGTGTGCTCCAAGGTGCGGCGTGCACGAAGTCGGAGCCCGGTTTGCCCCGGGTGCGCACCTTCGCCGCGGTGCGCACCATGGCGTGCACGAAGTCGGAGCCCGGTTTGCCCCGGGTGCGCACCTCGCGTGCACCTTCGGCGGGGTTGCGCGCCCTGGTGGGCACCATGGTGCGCACCAAGGAGCGCTCCGAAGTGTGCTCCAAGGTGCGGCGTGCACGAAGTCGGAGCCCGGTTTGCCCCGGGTGCGCACCTCGCGTGCACCTTCGGCGGGGTTGCGCGCCCTGGTGGGCACCATGGTGCGCACCAAGGAGCGCTCCGAAGTGTGCTCCAAGGTGCGGCGTGCACGAAGTCGGAGCCCGGTTTGCCCCGGGTGCGCACCTCGCGTGCACCTTCGCCGCGGTGGGCACCATGGCGTGCACGAAGTCGGAGCCCGGTTTGCCCCGGGTGCGCACCTCGCGTGCACCTTCGCCGGGGTGGGCACCTCGGCTGGGTTGCGCGCCCTGGTGCGCACCAAGGAGCGCTCCGAAGTGTGCTCCAAGGTGCGGCGTGCACGAAGTCGGAGCCCGGTTTGCCCCGGGTGCGCACCTCGCGTGCACCTTCGCCAGGGTGGGCACCTCGGTGCGCACACCTTCTCAATGTTTTCTTGCCTTTTCTGGAAATTGGTGAAGGCAGCGCATCAAAGGTGCGCACCTCGGTGTGCTCCGAGGTGCGAACCCGAGAGCGCTCCGAGGTGCCCACGAAGTCGAAAGTCGGGTTAATTGCATTGTTTTCCCCGGGTGCGCTCCGAGGTGCGCAACATCGGCGCGCACCAAGGAGGGCTCCGAAGTGTGCTCCAAGGTGCGCACGATGGCGTGCACCTCTGGTGCGCACGATTCGGAGCTCGGTTTGACCGGGGTGCGCACACCTTGGCTGGGTTGCGCACCTTTTGTGCGCTCCAAGGTGCGCACGAAGTCGGAGCTCGGTTTGCCCCGGGTGCGCACCTTCGCCAGGGTGCGCACCTTGATGCGCACGCCTT
This sequence comes from Cryptomeria japonica, assembly GCF_030272615.1. Lineage (NCBI taxonomy): Eukaryota > Viridiplantae > Streptophyta > Pinopsida > Cupressales > Cupressaceae > Cryptomeria > Cryptomeria japonica. Next base: position 30,736 of record NW_026729093.1, read on the forward strand.
GGCTGGGCTGCGCACCTTGGTGGGCGCCATGGTGCGCACCTTTCGTGCGCTCCAAGGTGCGCACGAAGTCGGAGCTCGGTTTGCCCCGGGTGCGCACCTTGGTGGGCGCCATGGTGCACTCCGAGGTGCCCAAGATTGGTGCGCACCAAGGAGCGCTCCGAAGTGCGCTCCAAGGTGCGCGCGAAGTCGAAAGTTGGGTTAATTGTCCGGTTTGCCTCGGGTGCGCACCTTGCGTGCACCTTCGCCAGGGTGGGCGCCTTGGTGCGCACACCTTGGCTGGGCTGCGCACACCTTGGCACCCGCGTTTCCTTCATTTTAAATTTTTTTTTTTTACAATCTCTCAAGTGGGAAATTCTATAATCTCAACTTTTTTTGCCTTTTCAGGAAACTTTTGAATGGAGCGCATCATTGGTGCGCTCCGAAGTGTGCTCCAAAGCTCTCTCCAGCTGCGTGCACCTGCCCCGGCCGCGCACCCGGCCCCGCCCAGCTTCGCTCACCTGTCCCGGGCGTCTGGTGCGGAACCTTAGAGTAAGAAACATCACCGTGCACCTTGGCCAACGTGCGCGACTCGACCGAGCGCGCACTGGCCGAGGTGCACACCGATTTCACCTGGGTGCGCGCGCAGCACCTCGGGCGCACCGGGGTGCGCGCACAACGCCCGGGTTGCACCGTGGCCTGTGTGCTCGGGGCGCCTCGGGTGCGCGCTCGGTGTCGCCCCCGCGCGCGCGGTAGTGCGGGCAGCGCACCCCGGCCCGGCCCGGCCCCGACGAGAACGCAAACGGGCAAAAGGTTTATTCAAATAGCATTGCGACGCCCGGCGAAAAACTAAAAAAGGGTGCAACACCGGGACTTCCCGGGAGGTCACCCATCCCAGTACTACTCCGGCCCAAGCGCGCTTAACTGCGGAGTTCTGATGGGATCCGGTGCACTAACGCTGGTATGATCGCACCCGTTATGAGCTTGTCGCAGTGTGTACTTAGCAAACCGCGACCCACGTGCGAATCCACCCCGGCCACCCACCCCCGTCGAGGTGCACACCCTCCCTCGCGAAGTGCGCCCCGTTCGCCAAGTGTGAGCCCTGCCCGGGTGCGCGCACCTTGCTAGGGCGTCGGGTGTGCACCCGGCCCGGCCTACGTGCGTGCACCTGGAGGGGGCGTCGTGTGCGTGCAGTGTCCCGTCTGCAACGCGGTGCCCACACACCACCTCGGGCGCAACGACCTGCGCTCACATGTGGGCCGAGTGCACCTTGGTGCATGTTCGGGGCGCCTCGGGTGCACGCTCGATCTTGCCCCGGTGCACCAAGGCGCTCGGTTTGCCCCGGGTGCGCACTTGGTGCAAGGTGGGCACCCAAAATAGGGATCAAGCACCAAAACACAAGTTTCGGGATGCAAAATGGGACCCAAGGACCACAAATGCGTTCCAAGACCCATGATGGGTCCACGAGAACAAAAATGTGTTCCGAGACTTAATAAACAAATATTGGGTTTTAGGAGAAGAAACATGCTCTGATGCCCAAAACGAGAATCGACCCCGAAAAGGCCACAGGCCAAAAGTGGGATGCGAGACAAAAAAAAATGGGACCCGAGGACCAAAATTGGGTTCCCAGGTCGAAGACAGGGCAACCGGACAAGAAACGACCTCTAAGGCTCGAAATGAGTCCCGACGACTAAAACTTGACAAGAAGCACCCATCAGGCACCCAACTCGACACCCATGGGATGCCGACCCACCCGGGCTTCCACCTAGCACACCTTGGCACCCACCCACCCTCGCACCCAACCTCGCACCCAACTTAGCACCTTTGAACCCACATTGGCACTCACCCTGACCCTGGCACCTTGGAACCCACATTGGCACTCACCTTGACCCTGGCACCCACCTTTGCACTCACCTTGGGACCCACCCTGGCTCCCACCTCGGCACCCACCCAGACACCCACCTTGGTTCCTTGGCACCCACCTTGGATCCTTGGCACCCACCCCGACACCCACCTTGGCACGCAACTTGGCTACTTGCCACCCACCTTGGCTCCTTGACGCCCACCCCGACAACCACCCCGTGACCTACCCTGGCTAGGGTTGGTGCACACCCACCCTGGTGCCCACCTTGGCACCCACCCTATGACCCACCTTGGCACGCACCTTAGTACCCACCCCGTTACCCACCCTAGGACCCACCCCGTGACCCACCTTGGCCAGGGTGGGTGCACCCACCCTGGTGCCCACCTTGGCACCCACCCATCCTAGCACCCAGCCTGTGACCGGGCTTGGAACCCAACCTTGCACCCGCACCCGTCTTGGCCAGTGTGGGTGCGCACCCATCCTGGCACCCACGTTGTGACACACCCTTTAACCCACGCACCCTAGCACCCACGTTGGCACCCACCTTGGAACCCAACCTAGCAACTTGGCACCCACCCCGTGACCCACCTTGGCATCCACCATAGCAGTCGCCGACTTGGCACCCACCTCGGCACCCACCTTGACACTTGTGGACCCACCTTGCCACTCACCCTAGCATCGACCCATCCTAGCACCCACCCTGGCACCTTTGCACCCTAGCACTCACCCATCCTAGCACCTAACCTGTGACCCACCTTGACACTCACCCTCGCACCCACCTTGGAACCCAACCTAGCACCCACCCACCCTGACACCAACCCTAGCACCTACCCACCCTTGCACCCACCCTGTGACCCATCTTGGCACCCACCCATCCTACCACTCAACCTATCACCCACCTTCTCACCCACCTTGGCATCCACCTTAGCACCCACCCACACTGGCACCTTGGCACCCACCTCGGGCAAGGTGGGTGCACACCCACCCTGGCACCCAATTTAGAACCCACCGAGCATGTTACCCACCTTGGCACCCACATTGCAGCCCACCCTAGTACCCACCCTATGACCCACATTGGCATCCACACCCTAGCACCCAGGCACCTCGACACCCGCCTTGACACCCACCCTAGCACTGAACCTGTGACCCACCTTGGAACTCACCCTAGAACCCACCCACCCTGTGAACCACCTTGGCATCCACCTTAGCACCCACCCACCTTGGCACCCACTCTAGCACTCACCCATCCTAACACCCAACTTGTTACCCACCTTGGCACCCGCCCTCGCGTCCACCTTGAAACCCACCCTAGCACCCACCCACGCAGGAGCCCACCTTGGCACCCAACCTAACACCCACGCATCCTGGCACCCAACTTGTGACCCACCTTGGAACCCACCCTAGTACCCACCTTTGAACCCACTATATCACCAACCCACCTTGGCACCCACCCTATGACCCTCTTTGGAATCCACCCTAGCACGCACCCACCCTGGCACCCACCATGGAGCGCACCCTAGCACCCACCCACCTCGGCACGCACCTCAACACCCACCTTGGTGTGCGCACTGCGCCAACCTCTCAAAGACCCTATGTGGTGCGCTCCAAAGTGTACACCTTTGGTGCGCTCCAAGGTGCGCACCTTTGGTGCACACCGAGGTGCACACCAAAGTGTGCACCGAGGTGAGCACCAAAGTGCACTCCAGGGTGCACACCAAGGCGTGCACCTTTGGTGCGGTCAATGCAAACGAATTCGGAAGTTGGGGTCGATGTCCTAATCGCTGCTGCAGACTACACGTATGAGAATCGGACAAATAGCTTTATATAGGGGAGGTGTTGCGTTTGATGGGTCGACTCCCCTGGTTGTGTGCACTGCACCAACTTCAAAGACCCTGTCTTGTTTAAGAAGTCAAAAGTTGGGGTGGATGTCCTAATCATTGCTGCAGTCTACGCATGTATGAGAATCAGACAAATAGCTTATATAGGGGAGGTGTTGCATTCGGTGGGTTGACTCCCCTGGTTGTGCGCACTGCGCCAACCTCAAAGACCCCGCATAGCAGAAGAAGTCGGAAGTCGGATTTTGGTGAGCACCAAGGCGTGCACCTTTGGTGCGGTCAACGCAGACGAATTCAGAAGTTGGGGTGGATGTCCTAATCGTTGTTGCAGGCTACACATGTATGAGAATCAGACAAATAGCTTATATAGGGGAGGTGTTGGGTTTGATGGGTCAACTCCCTTGGTTGTGCGCATTACGCCAACCTCAAAGACCTTGTTTTCGTTAAGAAGTCAAAAGTTGGGGTCAATGTCCTAATGGCTCCTGCAGGCTACACATGTATGAGAATCGGACAAATAGCTTATATAGGGGAGGTGTTGGGTTTGATGGGTCGACTCCCCTGGTTGTGCGCATTACGTCAACCTCAAAGACCTTGTTTTCGTTAAGAAGTCAAAAGTTGGGGTCGATGTCCTAATTGCTCCTGTAGACTACACATGTATGAGAATCAGACAAATAGCTTATATAGGGGAGGTGTTGGGTTTGATGGGTTGACTCCCCTAGTTGTTCGCATTACACCAACCTCAAAGACCTTGTTTTCGTTTAGAAGCCGAAAGTTGGGGTCGATGTCCTAATTGCTCCTGCAGGCTACGCATGTATGAGAATCAGACAAATAGCTTATATAGGGGAGGTGTTGGGTTTGATGGGTCGACTCCCCTGGTTGTGCGCATTGCGCCAACCTCAAAGACCCTGCATTGCGGATGAAGTCGAAAGTCAGAGTTTGGTGTGCTACAAGGTGTGGTCGAAGGTGCTCACCTAGGTGTGCACCTTTGGAGCACAGGAAAAGTGCCCTCCAAAAGTGCGCACCTTTGGAGTGCACAAAAGTGCCCTCCAAAAGTGCGCACCTTTGGAGCGCAGAAAAGTGCCCTCCAAAAAGTGCCCTCCAAAAGTGCGCACCTTTGGAGCGCAGAAAAGTGCCCTCCAAAAAGTGCCCTCCAAAAGTGCGCACCTTTGGAGCGCAGAAAAGTGCCCTCCAAAAAGTGCCCTCCAAAAGTGCGCACCTTTGGAGCGCAGAAAAGTGCCCTCCAAAAAGTGCCCTCCAAAAGTGCGCACCTTTGGAGCGCAGAAAAGTGCCCTCCAAAAAGTGCCCTCCAAAAGTGCGCACCTTTGGAGCGCAGAAAAGTGCCCTCCAAAAAGTGCCCTCCAAAAGTGCGCACCTTTGGAGCGCAGAAAAGTGCCCTCCAAAAAGTGCCCTCCAAAAGTGCGCACCTTTGGAGCGCAGAAAAGTGCCCTCCAAAAAGTGCCCTCCAAAAGTGCGCACCTTTGGAGCGCAGAAAAGTGCCCTCCAAAAAGTGCCCTCCAAAAGTGCGCACCTTTGGAGCGCAGAAAAGTGCCCTCCAAAAAGTGCCCTCCAAAAGTGCGCACCTTTGGAGCGCAGAAAAGTGCCCTCCAAAAGTGCGCACTTTTGGTGCGCACCAAGGCGCTGGTTCGGTCGTTGCAGGCGAGTTCGGAAGTTGGGGTCGATGTCCTGAGCGGAGGTGCAAACTACACAGGTGTCGGAATCGGACAAATAGCTTATATAGGGGAGGTGTATGCTTCGATGGGTCGACTCCCCAGGTTGAGCGCACCGCGCCAACCTCAAAGACCCTACGGTATGGATGAAGTCGGAAGTTGGGTCCGATGACCGATTCGATTAGTAGGTATGCTCATGAGGTCGGAATTTGGGTCCGATGACCTGCCATGTGCAGGAAGGCGAATGTTGACACTGTGCGTTGCAAGGTGCACACCAAGGCGCTGGTGCGGTCTTTTTAGTCGAGTTCGGAAGTTGGGGTCGATGTCCTGATCGGAGGTGCAAGCTACACAGGTGTGGGAATCGGACAAATAGCTTATATAGGGGAGGTGTATGCTTCGTTGGGTCGACTCCCCGGGTTGAGCGCACCGCGCCAACCTCAAAGACCCTACGGTATGGATGAAGTCGGAAGTTGGGTCCGATGACCGATTCGATATGTAGGCATACTCGCGAGGTCGGAATTTGGGTCCGATGACCTGCCACGTGCAGGAAGGCGAATGTTGGCACTGTGCGTTGCAAGGTGCGCACCAAGGCGCTGGTTCGGTCGTTGGAGGCGAGTTCGGAAGTTGGGGTCGATGTCTTGATCGGAGGTGCAAACTACACAGGTGTGGGAATCGGACAAATAGCTTATATAGGGGAGGTGTATGCTTCGTTGGGTCGACTCCCCGGGTTGAGCGCACCGCGCCAACCTCAAAGACCCTACGGTATGGATGAAGTCGGAAGTTGGGTCCGATGACCGATTCGATATGTAGGCATACTCGCGAGGTCGGAATTTGGGTCCGATGACCTGCCATGTGCAGGAAGGCGAATGTTGGGACTGTGCGTCGCAAGGTGCGCACCAAGGCGCTGGTGCCGTCGTTGCAGTCGAGTTCGGAAGTTGGGGTCGATGTCCTGGTCAGAGGTGCAAACTACACAGGTGTGGGAATCGGACAAATAGCTTATATAGGGGAGGTGTATGCTTCGATGGGTCGACTCCCTGGGTTGAGCGCACCGCGCCAACCTCAAAGACCCTACAGTATGGATGAAGTCGGAAGTTGGGTCCGATGACCGATTCGATACGTAGGCATATTGGCGAGGTCTGAATTTGTGTCCGATGACCTGCCATGCGCAGGAAGGCGGAATTTGGGTCCGATGACCGAGTTGATGGCGTGCCATGCGCAGAAAGGCGGAATTTGGGTCCGATGACCGAGTTGATGTTGATGGCCCGCCATGCACAGGAAGGCGGAATTTGGGTCCGATGACCGATTTGAAGGCGTGCCATACGCAAAAAGGCGGAGTTTGGGTCCGATGACCGAGTTGATATTGATGGCCCGCCATGCGCAGGAAGGCGGAATTTGGGTCCGATGACCTGACATACGCATGGAGTCCGACTCGGGGGCCGATGTTCGATTCGATGACTTGCATTGTGGGTAAAGTCGGAAGTTGTGGTCTTTGACCCGATTCGATGACCAGACTTCGGCTGCTTGAGAATCGGACAAATAACTTATATAGGGGAGGTAGTGTTCTCGAGCATCCTCCCCCCGTGCCCGTTTATGTCGATTGATGCTGGTGCTCGACTGGTTGGAGCGCTCGGATGCAAAAATCTTGCACCAGGATTTATCGATTGTGATGGACACGGCAAGTCTCCTGATTGCTATGCAGGAGCTCATCGTGAATCTCTATGCGGCCTTGGTATGGACTCGACCTGCGGAATGGTTCGGCAATGGTAGTCGCTCCAACACGTCCTTGCAATGGCCACAGAGGTGATTCGACTAGAGCTCCAGTCTAGCTTTTGGGTTGCTTGGCGGACTGGTATAGCCGCGATCGAGTTCCGGCCATGAACGTTTTAGATAGCTCTTGGGCTTTCTGGGACGGAAGTCGGAAGTTTGGGCTGTTGTCCGATTTGATGACCATTCTTCGGATGTGTGAGAATCGGACAAATAACTTATATAGGGGACTGTGTTGTCTCACGCAGCCCCCTCCGTGCCCCTCTATCTCGACCGATGTTGGTGCTTGAAAGGGTTGGGATCGCTCGGATTTATAAACGTGCACCACCATTTGTCGAGTGTGAGGGACGCGGCAGGTCTCCTAAATGCTATGCGGGCGCTCTCTGAGAATCTCTATCCGGCCTCGACACAGACTAGTCTTGCTGAATGGTTTGGCACTGGTAGTCGATCCAACACGTCGTTGTTGTGGCCGCCTAGGCGATTCGATTCGAGCCCCCGTCTAGCTTTTGGGTTGCTTGGCGGATTTTGCCCTATCCGCAAGTGAGCTCGGTCCCTAAACGTTCGAGAAACCCGATTGCTATGCGCCGACTCTCTTTCTTGCGAGCCTCCATCTAGCTTTTGGGTCTCTACGGAACGGAAGTCGGAATCTGGGACCGTTGTTTGATTCGACGAGGCAGACTACGGTTGTGCGAGAATCGGACAAATAACTTATATAGGGGAGGTGTTGACTGGAGCATTCTCCCCCGTGCCCCTCTAACTCGACCAATGCTGGCGCTCGAACGGTGGTAGCGCTCGGATTTTCATTGAGCGCCAGCATTGGTCGATTTAGAGGGGCATGCGAGATTCCCGAATGCTATGCGAGGGCTCTAACGGAAATGTCTATTGGTTTCGGTATGGATGCAATTGCGAGTGGTTCGGCAAAGGTAGTCGTTCCGATGCGTCCATGTCGTGGCCAAATCGATAATTCGATTTGAGCCCTCGTATAGCATTTGGGTCTCTCGATGTGATTCCGCATTCCAGTCCCTTTGGGCACTGCTTGAGCCGCATCCCAGGGGGTTCCCTTCCCAATAATCTGCCTCGCAACCCGATTGCTATGCGGTGAGGCTCCTCGGCCGCCTCGGAACTATCTGTGTATCAGACGCATCGCGGGATAAGGGGTTGGCAACGGTAGTCGCCCCAAGCGCGTCCGATGCTTGGACCATTCCGAGGCGGCCCTGAAGCCTCTTCCGTCTAGCCGTTGGGTCCTTCTCGCCGCATCCCTCGCCTCGCACCCCGATTGCTATGCGGTGAGGCTCCTCGGCCGCCTCGGAACTATCTGTGTATCGGACGCGTCGCGGGATAAGGGGTTGTCACTGGTAGTCGCCCCAAGCGCGTCCGATGCTTGGACCATTCCGAGGCGGCCCTGAAGCCTCTTCCGTCTAGCCGTTGGGTCCTTCTCGCCGCATCCCTCGCCTCGCACCCCGATTGCTATGCGGTGAGGCTCCTCGGCCGCCTCGGAACTATCTGTGTATCGGACGCGTCGCGGGATAAGGGGTTGTCATTGGTAGTCGCCCCAAGCGCGTCCGATGCTTGGACCATTCCGAGGCGGCCCTGAAGCCTCTTCCGTCTAGCCGTTGGGTCCTTCTCGCCGCATCCCTCGCCTCGCACCCCGATTGCTATGCGGTGAGGCTCCTCGGCCGCCTCGGAACTATCTGTGTATCGGACGCGTCGCGGGATAAGGGGTTGTCACTGGTAGTCGCCCCAAGCGCGTCCGATGCTTGGACCATTCCGAGGCGGCCCTGAAGCCTCTTCCGTCTAGCCGTTGGGTCCTTCTCGCCGCATCCCTCGCCTCGCACCCCGATTGCTATGCGGTGAGGCTCCTCGGCCGCCTCGGAACTATCTGTGTATCGGACGCGTCGCGGGATAAGGGGTTGTCACTGGTAGTCGCCCCAAGCGCGTTCGATGCTTGGACCATTCCGAGGCGGCCCTGAAGCCTCTTCCGTCTAGCCGTTGGGTCCTTCTCGCCGCATCCCTCGCCTCGCACCCCGATTGCTATGCGGTGAGGCTCCTCGGCCGCCTTGGAACTATCTGTGTATCGGACGCGTCGCGGGATAAGGGGTTGTCACTGGTAGTCGCCCCAAGCGCGTCCGATGCTTGGACCATTCCGAGGCGGACCCGAAGCCTCTTCCGTCTAGCCGTTGGGTCCTTCTCGCCGCATCCTTCGCCTCGCACCCCGATTGCTATGCGGTGAGGCTCCTCGGCCGCCTCGGAACTATCTGTGTATCGGACGCGTCGCGGGATAAGGGGTTGTCACTGGTAGTCGCCCCAAGCGCGTCCGATGCTTGGACCATTCCGAGGCGGACCCGAAGCCTCTTCCGTCTAGCCGTTGGGTCCTTCTCGCCGCATCCCTCGCCTCGCACCCCGATTGCTATGCGGTGAGGCTCCTCGGCCGCCTTGGAACTATCTGTGTATCGGACGCGTCGCGGGATAAGGGGTTGTCACTGGTAGTCGCCCCAAGCGCGTCCGATGCTTGGACCATTCCGAGGCGGACCCGAAGCCTCTTCCGTCTAGCCGTTGGGTCCTTCTCGCCGCATCCCTCGCCTCGCACCCCGATTGCTATGCGGTGAGGCTCCTCGGCCGCCTTGGAACTATCTGTGTATCGGACGCGTCGCGGGATAAGGGGTTGTCACTGGTAGTCGCCCCAAGCGCGTCCGATGCTTGGACCATTCCGAGGCGGACCCGAAGCCTCTTCCGTCTAGCCGTTGGGTCCTTCTCGCCGCATCCCTCGCCTCGCACCCCGATTGCTATGCGGTGAGGCTCCTCGGCCGCCTTGGAACTATCTGTGTATCGGACGCGTCGCGGGATAAGGGGTTGTCACTGGTAGTCGCCCCAAGCGCGTCCGATGCTTGGACCATTCCGAGGCGGCCCCGAAGCCTCTTCCGTGTAGCCGTTGGGTCCTTCTCGCCGCATCCCTCGCCTCGCACCCCGATTGCTATGCGGTGAGGCTCCTCGGCCGCCTTGGAACTATCTGTGTATCGGACGCGTCGCGGGATAAGGGGTTGTCACTGGTAGTCGCCCCAAGCGCGTCCGATGCTTGGACCATTCCGAGGCGGCCCCGAAGCCTCTTCCGTGTAGCCGTTGGGTCCTTCTCGCCGCATCCCTCGCCTCGCACCCCGATTGCTATGCGGTGAGGCTCCTCGGCCGCCTTGGAACTATCTGTGTATCGGACGCGTCGCGGGATAAGGGGTTGTCACTGGTAGTCGCCCCAAGCGCGTCCGATGCTTGGACCATTCCGAGGCGGACCTGAAGCCTCTTCCCTCTAGCCGTTGGGGCTTTCTCGCCGCATCCCTCGCCTCGCACCCCGATTGCTATGCTGTGAGGCTCCTCGGCCGCCTTGGAACTATCTGTGTATCGGACGCATCGCGGGATAAGGGGTTGGCAGTGGTAGTCGCCCCAAGCGCATCCGATGCTTGGACCATTCCGAGGCGGCCCTGCAGCCTCTTCCGTCTAGCCGTTGGGGCCATCTCGCCGCATCCCCCACCTCGCACCACGATTGCTATGCGGTGAGGCTCCTTGGCCGCCTCGGAACTATCTGTGTATCGGACGCATCGCGGGATAAGGGGTTGTCACTGGTAGTCGCCCCAAGCGCGTCCGATGCTTGGACTATTCCGAGGCGGCCCTGCAGCCTCTTCCGTCTAGCCGTTGGGGCCATCTCGCTGCATCCCCCACCTCCTCGGCCGCCTCGGAACTATCTGTGTATCGGACGCATCGCGGGATAAGGGGTTGGCAGTGGTGGTCGCCCCAAGCGCGTCCGATGCTTGGACTATTCCGAGGCAGCCCTGCAGCCTCTTCCGTCTAGCCTTTGGGGCCATCTCGCCGCATCCCTCGCCTCGCACCCCGATTGCTATGCGGTGAGGCTCCTCGGCCGCCTGGGAACTATCTTCGTATCGGACGCATCGCGGGATAAGGGGTTGTCACTGGTAGTCGCCCCAAGCGCGTCCGATGCTTGGACTATTCCGAGGCGGCCCTGTGGCCTCTTCCGTCTAGCCGTTGGGGCCATCTCGCCGCATCCCCCACCTCGCACCCCGATTGCTATGCGGTGAGGCTCTTCGGCCGCCTTGGAACTATCTTCGTATCGGACGCATCGCGGGATAAGGGGTTGTCACTGGTAGTGGCCCCAAGCGCGTCCGATGCTTGGACTATTCCGAGGCGGCCCTGCAGCCTCTTCCGTCTAGCCGTTGGGGCCATCTCGCCGCATCCCCCACCTCGCACCCCGATTGCTATGCGGTGAGGCTCCTCGGCCGCCTTGGAACTATCTTCGTATCGGACGCATCGCGGGATAAGGGGTTGTCACTGGTAGTCGCCCCAAGCGCGTCCGATGCTTGGACTATTCCGACGCGGCCCTGTGGCCTCTTCCGTCTAGCCGTTGGGGCCATCTCGCCGCATCCCCCACCTCGCACCCCGATTGCTATGCGGTGAGGCTCCTCGGCCGCCTTGGAACCATCTTCGTATCGGACGCATCGCGGGATAGGGGGCTGTCACTGGTAGTCGCCCCAAGCGTGTCCGATGCTTGGACCATTCCTAGGCGGCCCTGAAGCCTCTTCCGTCTAGCCGTTGGGGCCTTCCCGCCCCATCCCTCGCCTCGCACCCCCGATTGCTATGCGGTGAGGCTCCTCGGCC
>NW_026729093.1:55000-70000 GCF_030272615.1 Cryptomeria japonica
AAAACGGAAATTTTAAAATCTCGTTTTTTTTTTGCCTTTTATGGAAATTAGTGAAGGCATCGCATCAAAGGTGCGCACCTCGCTGCCCACCTTGGTGTGCTCCGAGGTGCCCACCACGGTGCGCAACGCCGGTGCGAACCCGGGAGCGCCCCGATGTGTGCTCCAAGGTGCGGCGTGCACGAAGTCGGACCCCGGTTTGCCCCGGGTGCGCACCTCGCGTGCACCTTGGTGCGCACACCTTGGCTGGGTTGCGCGGCCTGGTGGGCACCATGGTGCGCACCAAGGAGCGCTCCGAAGTGTGCTCCAAGGTGCGGCGTGCACGAAGTCGGAGCCCGGTTTGCCCCGGGTACGCACCTCGCGTGCACCTTCGCCGGGGTGGGCACCTCGGCTGGGTTGCGCGCCCTGGTGCGCACCAAGGAGCGCTCCGAAGTGTGCTCCAAGGTGCGGCGTGCACGAAGTCGGAGCCCGGTTTGCCCCGGGTGCGCACCTTCGCCGCGGTGCGCACCATGGCGTGCACGAAGTCGGAGCCCGGTTTGCCCCGGGTGCGCACCTCGCGTGCACCTTCGGCGGGGTTGCGCGCCCTGGTGGGCACCATGGTGCGCACCAAGGAGCGCTCCGAAGTGTGCTCCAAGGTGCGGCGTGCACGAAGTCGGAGCCCGGTTTGCCCCGGGTGCGCACCTCGCGTGCACCTTCGGCGGGGTTGCGCGCCCTGGTGGGCACCATGGTGCGCACCAAGGAGCGCTCCGAAGTGTGCTCCAAGGTGCGGCGTGCACGAAGTCGGAGCCCGGTTTGCCCCGGGTGCGCACCTCGCGTGCACCTTCGCCGCGGTGGGCACCATGGCGTGCACGAAGTCGGAGCCCGGTTTGCCCCGGGTGCGCACCTCGCGTGCACCTTCGCCGGGGTGGGCACCTCGGCTGGGTTGCACGCCCTGGTGCGCACCAAGGAGCGCTCCGAAGTGTGCTCCAAGGTGCGGCGTGCACGAAGTCGGAGCCCGGTTTGCCCCGGGTGCGCACCTCGCGTGCACCTTCGCCAGGGTGGGCACCTCGGTGCGCACACCTTCTCAATGTTTTCTTGCCTTTTCTGGAAATTGGTGAAGGCAGCGCATCAAAGGTGCGCACCTCGGTGTGCTCCGAGGTGCGAACCCGAGAGCGCTCCGAGGTGCCCACGAAGTCGAAAGTCGGGTTAATTGCATTGTTTTCCCCGGGTGCGCTCCGAGGTGCGCAACATCGGCGCGCACCAAGGAGGGCTCCGAAGTGTGCTCCAAGGTGCGCACGATGGCGTGCACCTCTGGTGCGCACGATTCGGAGCTCGGTTTGACCGGGGTGCGCACACCTTGGCTGGGTTGCGCACCTTTTGTGCGCTCCAAGGTGCGCACGAAGTCGGAGCTCGGTTTGCCCCGGGTGCGCACCTTCGCCAGGGTGCGCACCTTGATGCGCACGCCTTGGCTGGGCTGCGCACCTTGGTGGGCGCCATGGTGCGCACCTTTCGTGCGCTCCAAGGTGCGCATGAAGTCGGAGCTCGGTTTGCCCCGGGTGCGCACCTTGGTGGGCGCCATGGTGCACTCCGAGGTGCCCAAGATTGGTGCGCACCAAGGAGCGCTCCGAAGTGCGCTCCAAGGTGCGCGCGAAGTCGAAAGTTGGGTTAATTGTCCGGTTTGCCTCGGGTGCGCACCTTGCGTGCACCTTCGCCAGGGTGGGCGCCTTGGTGCGCACACCTTGGCTGGGCTGCGCACACCTTGGCACCCGCGTTTCCTTCATTTTAAATTTTTTTTTTTTACAATCTCTCAAGTGGGAAATTCTATAATCTCAACTTTTTTTGCCTTTTCAGGAAACTTTTGAATGGAGCGCATCATTGGTGCGCTCCGAAGTGTGCTCCAAAGCTCTCTCCAGCTGCGTGCACCTGCCCCGGCCGCGCACCCGGCCCCGCCCAGCTTCGCTCACCTGTCCCGGGCGTCTGGTGCGGAACCTTAGAGTAAGAAACATCACCGTGCACCTTGGCCAACGTGCGCGACTCGACCGAGCGCGCACTGGCCGAGGTGCACACCGATTTCACCTGGGTGCGCGCGCAGCACCTCGGGCGCACCGGGGTGCGCGCACAACGCCCGGGTTGCACCGTGGCCTGTGTGCTCGGGGCGCCTCGGGTGCGCGCTCGGTGTCGCCCCCGCGCGCGCGGTAGTGCGGGCAGCGCACCCCGGCCCGGCCCGGCCCCGACGAGAACGCAAACGGGCAAAAGGTTTATTCAAATAGCATTGCGACGCCCGGCGAAAAACTAAAAAAGGGTGCAACACCGGGACTTCCCGGGAGGTCACCCATCCCAGTACTACTCCGGCCCAAGCGCGCTTAACTGCGGAGTTCTGATGGGATCCGGTGCACTAACGCTGGTATGATCGCACCCGTTATGAGCTTGTCGCAGTGTGTACTTAGCAAACCGCGACCCACGTGCGAATCCACCCCGGCCACCCACCCCCGTCGAGGTGCACACCCTCCCTCGCGAAGTGCGCCCCGTTCGCCAAGTGTGAGCCCTGCCCGGGTGCGCGCACCTTGCTAGGGCGTCGGGTGTGCACCCGGCCCGGCCTACGTGCGTGCACCTGGAGGGGGCGTCGTGTGCGTGCAGTGTCCCGTCTGCAACGCGGTGCCCACACACCACCTCGGGCGCAACGACCTGCGCTCACATGTGGGCCGAGTGCACCTTGGTGCATGTTCGGGGCGCCTCGGGTGCACGCTCGATCTTGCCCCGGTGCACCAAGGCGCTCGGTTTGCCCCGGGTGCGCACTTGGTGCAAGGTGGGCACCCAAAATAGGGATCAAGCACCAAAACACAAGTTTCGGGATGCAAAATGGGACCCAAGGACCACAAATGCGTTCCAAGACCCATGATGGGTCCACGAGAACAAAAATGTGTTCCGAGACTTAATAAACAAATATTGGGTTTTAGGAGAAGAAACATGCTCTGATGCCCAAAACGAGAATCGACCCCGAAAAGGCCACAGGCCAAAAGTGGGATGCGAGACAAAAAAAAATGGGACCCGAGGACCAAAATTGGGTTCCCAGGTCGAAGACAGGGCAACCGGACAAGAAACGACCTCTAAGGCTCGAAATGAGTCCCGACGACTAAAACTTGACAAGAAGCACCCATCAGGCACCCAACTCGACACCCATGGGATGCCGACCCACCCGGGCTTCCACCTAGCACACCTTGGCACCCACCCACCCTCGCACCCAACCTCGCACCCAACTTAGCACCTTTGAACCCACATTGGCACTCACCCTGACCCTGGCACCTTGGAACCCACATTGGCACTCACCTTGACCCTGGCACCCACCTTTGCACTCACCTTGGGACCCACCCTGGCTCCCACCTCGGCACCCACCCAGACACCCACCTTGGTTCCTTGGCACCCACCTTGGATCCTTGGCACCCACCCCGACACCCACCTTGGCACGCAACTTGGCTACTTGCCACCCACCTTGGCTCCTTGACGCCCACCCCGACAACCACCCCGTGACCTACCCTGGCTAGGGTTGGTGCACACCCACCCTGGTGCCCACCTTGGCACCCACCCTATGACCCACCTTGGCACGCACCTTAGTACCCACCCCGTTACCCACCCTAGGACCCACCCCGTGACCCACCTTGGCCAGGGTGGGTGCACCCACCCTGGTGCCCACCTTGGCACCCACCCATCCTAGCACCCAGCCTGTGACCGGGCTTGGAACCCAACCTTGCACCCGCACCCGTCTTGGCCAGTGTGGGTGCGCACCCATCCTGGCACCCACGTTGTGACACACCCTTTAACCCACGCACCCTAGCACCCACGTTGGCACCCACCTTGGAACCCAACCTAGCAACTTGGCACCCACCCCGTGACCCACCTTGGCATCCACCATAGCAGTCGCCGACTTGGCACCCACCTCGGCACCCACCTTGACACTTGTGGACCCACCTTGCCACTCACCCTAGCATCGACCCATCCTAGCACCCACCCTGGCACCTTTGCACCCTAGCACTCACCCATCCTAGCACCTAACCTGTGACCCACCTTGACACTCACCCTCGCACCCACCTTGGAACCCAACCTAGCACCCACCCACCCTGACACCAACCCTAGCACCTACCCACCCTTGCACCCACCCTGTGACCCATCTTGGCACCCACCCATCCTACCACTCAACCTATCACCCACCTTCTCACCCACCTTGGCATCCACCTTAGCACCCACCCACACTGGCACCTTGGCACCCACCTCGGGCAAGGTGGGTGCACACCCACCCTGGCACCCAATTTAGAACCCACCGAGCATGTTACCCACCTTGGCACCCACATTGCAGCCCACCCTAGTACCCACCCTATGACCCACATTGGCATCCACACCCTAGCACCCAGGCACCTCGACACCCGCCTTGACACCCACCCTAGCACTGAACCTGTGACCCACCTTGGAACTCACCCTAGAACCCACCCACCCTGTGAACCACCTTGGCATCCACCTTAGCACCCACCCACCTTGGCACCCACTCTAGCACTCACCCATCCTAACACCCAACTTGTTACCCACCTTGGCACCCGCCCTCGCGTCCACCTTGAAACCCACCCTAGCACCCACCCACGCAGGAGCCCACCTTGGCACCCAACCTAACACCCACGCATCCTGGCACCCAACTTGTGACCCACCTTGGAACCCACCCTAGTACCCACCTTTGAACCCACTATATCACCAACCCACCTTGGCACCCACCCTATGACCCTCTTTGGAATCCACCCTAGCACGCACCCACCCTGGCACCCACCATGGAGCGCACCCTAGCACCCACCCACCTCGGCACGCACCTCAACACCCACCTTGGTGTGCGCACTGCGCCAACCTCTCAAAGACCCTATGTGGTGCGCTCCAAAGTGTACACCTTTGGTGCGCTCCAAGGTGCGCACCTTTGGTGCACACCGAGGTGCACACCAAAGTGTGCACCGAGGTGAGCACCAAAGTGCACTCCAGGGTGCACACCAAGGCGTGCACCTTTGGTGCGGTCAATGCAAACGAATTCGGAAGTTGGGGTCGATGTCCTAATCGCTGCTGCAGACTACACGTATGAGAATCGGACAAATAGCTTTATATAGGGGAGGTGTTGCGTTTGATGGGTCGACTCCCCTGGTTGTGTGCACTGCACCAACTTCAAAGACCCTGTCTTGTTTAAGAAGTCAAAAGTTGGGGTGGATGTCCTAATCATTGCTGCAGTCTACGCATGTATGAGAATCAGACAAATAGCTTATATAGGGGAGGTGTTGCATTCGGTGGGTTGACTCCCCTGGTTGTGCGCACTGCGCCAACCTCAAAGACCCCGCATAGCAGAAGAAGTCGGAAGTCGGATTTTGGTGAGCACCAAGGCGTGCACCTTTGGTGCGGTCAACGCAGACGAATTCAGAAGTTGGGGTGGATGTCCTAATCGTTGTTGCAGGCTACACATGTATGAGAATCAGACAAATAGCTTATATAGGGGAGGTGTTGGGTTTGATGGGTCAACTCCCTTGGTTGTGCGCATTACGCCAACCTCAAAGACCTTGTTTTCGTTAAGAAGTCAAAAGTTGGGGTCAATGTCCTAATGGCTCCTGCAGGCTACACATGTATGAGAATCGGACAAATAGCTTATATAGGGGAGGTGTTGGGTTTGATGGGTCGACTCCCCTGGTTGTGCGCATTACGTCAACCTCAAAGACCTTGTTTTCGTTAAGAAGTCAAAAGTTGGGGTCGATGTCCTAATTGCTCCTGTAGACTACACATGTATGAGAATCAGACAAATAGCTTATATAGGGGAGGTGTTGGGTTTGATGGGTTGACTCCCCTAGTTGTTCGCATTACACCAACCTCAAAGACCTTGTTTTCGTTTAGAAGCCGAAAGTTGGGGTCGATGTCCTAATTGCTCCTGCAGGCTACGCATGTATGAGAATCAGACAAATAGCTTATATAGGGGAGGTGTTGGGTTTGATGGGTCGACTCCCCTGGTTGTGCGCATTGCGCCAACCTCAAAGACCCTGCATTGCGGATGAAGTCGAAAGTCAGAGTTTGGTGTGCTACAAGGTGTGGTCGAAGGTGCTCACCTAGGTGTGCACCTTTGGAGCACAGGAAAAGTGCCCTCCAAAAGTGCGCACCTTTGGAGTGCACAAAAGTGCCCTCCAAAAGTGCGCACCTTTGGAGCGCAGAAAAGTGCCCTCCAAAAGTGCGCACCTTTGGAGCACAGAAAAGTGCCCTCCAAAAAGTGCCCTCCAAAAGTGCGCACCTTTGGAGCGCAGAAAAGTGCCCTCCAAAAAGTGCCCTCCAAAAGTGCGCACCTTTGGAGCGCAGAAAAGTGCCCTCCAAAAAGTGCCCTCCAAAAGTGCGCACCTTTGGAGCGCAGAAAAGTGCCCTCCAAAAAGTGCCCTCCAAAAGTGCGCACCTTTGGAGCGCAGAAAAGTGCCCTCCAAAAAGTGCCCTCCAAAAGTGCGCACCTTTGGAGCGCAGAAAAGTGCCCTCCAAAAAGTGCCCTCCAAAAGTGCGCACCTTTGGAGCGCAGAAAAGTGCCCTCCAAAAAGTGCCCTCCAAAAGTGCGCACCTTTGGAGCGCAGAAAAGTGCCCTCCAAAAAGTGCCCTCCAAAAGTGCGCACCTTTGGAGCGCAGAAAAGTGCCCTCCAAAAAGTGCCCTCCAAAAGTGCGCACCTTTGGAGCGCAGAAAAGTGCCCTCCAAAAAGTGCCCTCCAAAAGTGCGCACCTTTGGAGCGCAGAAAAGTGCCCTCCAAAAGTGCGCACTTTTGGTGCGCACCAAGGCGCTGGTTCGGTCGTTGCAGGCGAGTTCGGAAGTTGGGGTCGATGTCCTGAGCGGAGGTGCAAACTACACAGGTGTCGGAATCGGACAAATAGCTTATATAGGGGAGGTGTATGCTTCGATGGGTCGACTCCCCAGGTTGAGCGCACCGCGCCAACCTCAAAGACCCTACGGTATGGATGAAGTCGGAAGTTGGGTCCGATGACCGATTCGATTAGTAGGTATGCTCATGAGGTCGGAATTTGGGTCCGATGACCTGCCATGTGCAGGAAGGCGAATGTTGACACTGTGCGTTGCAAGGTGCACACCAAGGCGCTGGTGCGGTCTTTTTAGTCGAGTTCGGAAGTTGGGGTCGATGTCCTGATCGGAGGTGCAAGCTACACAGGTGTGGGAATCGGACAAATAGCTTATATAGGGGAGGTGTATGCTTCGTTGGGTCGACTCCCCGGGTTGAGCGCACCGCGCCAACCTCAAAGACCCTACGGTATGGATGAAGTCGGAAGTTGGGTCCGATGACCGATTCGATATGTAGGCATACTCGCGAGGTCGGAATTTGGGTCCGATGACCTGCCACGTGCAGGAAGGCGAATGTTGGCACTGTGCGTTGCAAGGTGCGCACCAAGGCGCTGGTTCGGTCGTTGGAGGCGAGTTCGGAAGTTGGGGTCGATGTCTTGATCGGAGGTGCAAACTACACAGGTGTGGGAATCGGACAAATAGCTTATATAGGGGAGGTGTATGCTTCGTTGGGTCGACTCCCCGGGTTGAGCGCACCGCGCCAACCTCAAAGACCCTACGGTATGGATGAAGTCGGAAGTTGGGTCCGATGACCGATTCGATATGTAGGCATACTCGCGAGGTCGGAATTTGGGTCCGATGACCTGCCATGTGCAGGAAGGCGAATGTTGGGACTGTGCGTCGCAAGGTGCGCACCAAGGCGCTGGTGCCGTCGTTGCAGTCGAGTTCGGAAGTTGGGGTCGATGTCCTGGTCAGAGGTGCAAACTACACAGGTGTGGGAATCGGACAAATAGCTTATATAGGGGAGGTGTATGCTTCGATGGGTCGACTCCCTGGGTTGAGCGCACCGCGCCAACCTCAAAGACCCTACAGTATGGATGAAGTCGGAAGTTGGGTCCGATGACCGATTCGATACGTAGGCATATTGGCGAGGTCTGAATTTGTGTCCGATGACCTGCCATGCGCAGGAAGGCGGAATTTGGGTCCGATGACCGAGTTGATGGCGTGCCATGCGCAGAAAGGCGGAATTTGGGTCCGATGACCGAGTTGATGTTGATGGCCCGCCATGCACAGGAAGGCGGAATTTGGGTCCGATGATCGATTTGAAGGCGTGCCATACGCAAAAAGGCGGAGTTTGGGTCCGATGACCGAGTTGATATTGATGGCCCGCCATGCGCAGGAAGGCGGAATTTGGGTCCGATGACCTGACATACGCATGGAGTCCGACTCGGGGGCCGATGTTCGATTCGATGACTTGCATTGTGGGTAAAGTCGGAAGTTGTGGTCTTTGACCCGATTCGATGACCAGACTTCGGCTGCTTGAGAATCGGACAAATAACTTATATAGGGGAGGTAGTGTTCTCGAGCATCCTCCCCCCGTGCCCGTTTATGTCGATTGATGCTGGTGCTCGACTGGTTGGAGCGCTCGGATGCAAAAATCTTGCACCAGGATTTATCGATTGTGATGGACACGGCAAGTCTCCTGATTGCTATGCAGGAGCTCATCGTGAATCTCTATGCGGCCTTGGTATGGACTCGACCTGCGGAATGGTTCGGCAATGGTAGTCGCTCCAACACGTCCTTGCAATGGCCACAGAGGTGATTCGACTAGAGCTCCAGTCTAGCTTTTGGGTTGCTTGGCGGACTGGTATAGCCGCGATCGAGTTCCGGCCATGAACGTTTTAGATAGCTCTTGGGCTTTCTGGGACGGAAGTCGGAAGTTTGGGCTGTTGTCCGATTTGATGACCATTCTTCGGATGTGTGAGAATCGGACAAATAACTTATATAGGGGACTGTGTTGTCTCACGCAGCCCCCTCCGTGCCCCTCTATCTCGACCGATGTTGGTGCTTGAAAGGGTTGGGATCGCTCGGATTTATAAACGTGCACCACCATTTGTCGAGTGTGAGGGACGCGGCAGGTCTCCTAAATGCTATGCGGGCGCTCTCTGAGAATCTCTATCCGGCCTCGACACAGACTAGTCTTGCTGAATGGTTTGGCACTGGTAGTCGATCCAACACGTCGTTGTTGTGGCCGCCTAGGCGATTCGATTCGAGCCCCCGTCTAGCTTTTGGGTTGCTTGGCGGATTTTGCCCTATCCGCAAGTGAGCTCGGTCCCTAAACGTTCGAGAAACCCGATTGCTATGCGCCGACTCTCTTTCTTGCGAGCCTCCATCTAGCTTTTGGGTCTCTACGGAACGGAAGTCGGAATCTGGGACCGTTGTTTGATTCGACGAGGCAGACTACGGTTGTGCGAGAATCGGACAAATAACTTATATAGGGGAGGTGTTGACTGGAGCATTCTCCCCCGTGCCCCTCTAACTCGACCAATGCTGGCGCTCGAACGGTGGTAGCGCTCGGATTTTCATTGAGCGCCAGCATTGGTCGATTTAGAGGGGCATGCGAGATTCCCGAATGCTATGCGAGGGCTCTAACGGAAATGTCTATTGGTTTCGGTATGGATGCAATTGCGAGTGGTTCGGCAAAGGTAGTCGTTCCGATGCGTCCATGTCGTGGCCAAATCGATAATTCGATTTGAGCCCTCGTATAGCATTTGGGTCTCTCGATGTGATTCCGCATTCCAGTCCCTTTGGGCACTGCTTGAGCCGCATCCCAGGGGGTTCCCTTCCCAATAATCTGCCTCGCAACCCGATTGCTATGCGGTGAGGCTCCTCGGCCGCCTCGGAACTATCTGTGTATCAGACGCATCGCGGGATAAGGGGTTGGCAACGGTAGTCGCCCCAAGCGCGTCCGATGCTTGGACCATTCCGAGGCGGCCCTGAAGCCTCTTCCGTCTAGCCGTTGGGTCCTTCTCGCCGCATCCCTCGCCTCGCACCCCGATTGCTATGCGGTGAGGCTCCTCGGCCGCCTCGGAACTATCTGTGTATCGGACGCGTCGCGGGATAAGGGGTTGTCACTGGTAGTCGCCCCAAGCGCGTCCGATGCTTGGACCATTCCGAGGCGGCCCTGAAGCCTCTTCCGTCTAGCCGTTGGGTCCTTCTCGCCGCATCCCTCGCCTCGCACCCCGATTGCTATGCGGTGAGGCTCCTCGGCCGCCTCGGAACTATCTGTGTATCGGACGCGTCGCGGGATAAGGGGTTGTCATTGGTAGTCGCCCCAAGCGCGTCCGATGCTTGGACCATTCCGAGGCGGCCCTGAAGCCTCTTCCGTCTAGCCGTTGGGTCCTTCTCGCCGCATCCCTCGCCTCGCACCCCGATTGCTATGCGGTGAGGCTCCTCGGCCGCCTCGGAACTATCTGTGTATCGGACGCGTCGCGGGATAAGGGGTTGTCACTGGTAGTCGCCCCAAGCGCGTCCGATGCTTGGACCATTCCGAGGCGGCCCTGAAGCCTCTTCCGTCTAGCCGTTGGGTCCTTCTCGCCGCATCCCTCGCCTCGCACCCCGATTGCTATGCGGTGAGGCTCCTCGGCCGCCTCGGAACTATCTGTGTATCGGACGCGTCGCGGGATAAGGGGTTGTCACTGGTAGTCGCCCCAAGCGCGTTCGATGCTTGGACCATTCCGAGGCGGCCCTGAAGCCTCTTCCGTCTAGCCGTTGGGTCCTTCTCGCCGCATCCCTCGCCTCGCACCCCGATTGCTATGCGGTGAGGCTCCTCGGCCGCCTTGGAACTATCTGTGTATCGGACGCGTCGCGGGATAAGGGGTTGTCACTGGTAGTCGCCCCAAGCGCGTCCGATGCTTGGACCATTCCGAGGCGGACCCGAAGCCTCTTCCGTCTAGCCGTTGGGTCCTTCTCGCCGCATCCTTCGCCTCGCACCCCGATTGCTATGCGGTGAGGCTCCTCGGCCGCCTCGGAACTATCTGTGTATCGGACGCGTCGCGGGATAAGGGGTTGTCACTGGTAGTCGCCCCAAGCGCGTCCGATGCTTGGACCATTCCGAGGCGGACCCGAAGCCTCTTCCGTCTAGCCGTTGGGTCCTTCTCGCCGCATCCCTCGCCTCGCACCCCGATTGCTATGCGGTGAGGCTCCTCGGCCGCCTTGGAACTATCTGTGTATCGGACGCGTCGCGGGATAAGGGGTTGTCACTGGTAGTCGCCCCAAGCGCGTCCGATGCTTGGACCATTCCGAGGCGGACCCGAAGCCTCTTCCGTCTAGCCGTTGGGTCCTTCTCGCCGCATCCCTCGCCTCGCACCCCGATTGCTATGCGGTGAGGCTCCTCGGCCGCCTTGGAACTATCTGTGTATCGGACGCGTCGCGGGATAAGGGGTTGTCACTGGTAGTCGCCCCAAGCGCGTCCGATGCTTGGACCATTCCGAGGCGGACCCGAAGCCTCTTCCGTCTAGCCGTTGGGTCCTTCTCGCCGCATCCCTCGCCTCGCACCCCGATTGCTATGCAGTGAGGCTCCTCGGCCGCCTTGGAACTATCTGTGTATCGGACGCGTCGCGGGATAAGGGGTTGTCACTGGTAGTCGCCCCAAGCGCGTCCGATGCTTGGACCATTCCGAGGCGGCCCCGAAGCCTCTTCCGTCTAGCCGTTGGGTCCTTCTCGCCGCATCCCTCGCCTCGCACCCCGATTGCTATGCGGTGAGGCTCCTCGGCCGCCTTGGAACTATCTGTGTATCGGACGCGTCGCGGGATAAGGGGTTGTCACTGGTAGTCGCCCCAAGCGCGTCCGATGCTTGGACCATTCCGAGGCGGCCCCGAAGCCTCTTCCGTGTAGCCGTTGGGTCCTTCTCGCCGCATCCCTCGCCTCGCACCCCGATTGCTATGCGGTGAGGCTCCTCGGCCGCCTTGGAACTATCTGTGTATCGGACGCGTCGCGGGATAAGGGGTTGTCACTGGTAGTCGCCCCAAGCGCGTCCGATGCTTGGACCATTCCGAGGCGGACCTGAAGCCTCTTCCCTCTAGCCGTTGGGGCTTTCTCGCCGCATCCCTCGCCTCGCACCCTGATTGCTATGCTGTGAGGCTCCTCGGCCGCCTTGGAACTATCTGTGTATCGGACGCATCGCGGGATAAGGGGTTGGCAGTGGTAGTCGCCCCAAGCGCATCCGATGCTTGGACCATTCCGAGGCGGCCCTGCAGCCTCTTCCGTCTAGCCGTTGGGGCCATCTCGCCGCATCCCCCACCTCGCACCACGATTGCTATGCGGTGAGGCTCCTTGGCCGCCTCGGAACTATCTGTGTATCGGACGCATCGCGGGATAAGGGGTTGTCACTGGTAGTCGCCCCAAGCGCGTCCGATGCTTGGACTATTCCGAGGCGGCCCTGCAGCCTCTTCCGTCTAGCCGTTGGGGCCATCTCGCTGCATCCCCCACCTCCTCGGCCGCCTCGGAACTATCTGTGTATCGGACGCATCGCGGGATAAGGGGTTGGCAGTGGTAGTCGCCCCAAGCGCGTCCGATGCTTGGACTATTCCGAGGCAGCCCTGCAGCCTCTTCCGTCTAGCCTTTGGGGCCATCTCGCCGCATCCCTCGCCTCGCACCCCGATTGCTATGCGGTGAGGCTCCTCGGCCGCCTGGGAACTATCTTCGTATCGGACGCATCGCGGGATAAGGGGTTGTCACTGGTAGTCGCCCCAAGCGCGTCCGATGCTTGGACTATTCCGAGGCGGCCCTGTGGCCTCTTCCGTCTAGCCGTTGGGGCCATCTCGCCGCATCCCCCACCTCGCACCCCGATTGCTATGCGGTGAGGCTCTTCGGCCGCCTTGGAACTATCTTCGTATCGGACGCATCGCGGGATAAGGGGTTGTCACTGGTAGTGGCCCCAAGCGCGTCCGATGCTTGGACTATTCCGAGGCGGCCCTGCAGCCTCTTCCGTCTAGCCGTTGGGGCCATCTCGCCGCATCCCCCACCTCGCACCCCGATTGCTATGCGGTGAGGCTCCTCGGCCGCCTTGGAACTATCTTCGTATCGGACGCATCGCGGGATAAGGGGTTGTCACTGGTAGTCGCCCCAAGCGCGTCCGATGCTTGGACTATTCCGACGCGGCCCTGTGGCCTCTTCCGTCTAGCCGTTGGGGCCATCTCGCCGCATCCCCCACCTCGCACCCCGATTGCTATGCGGTGAGGCTCCTCGGCCGCCTTGGAACCATCTTCGTATCGGACGCATCGCGGGATAGGGGGCTGTCACTGGTAGTCGCCCCAAGCGTGTCCGATGCTTGGACCATTCCTAGGCGGCCCTGAAGCCTCTTCCGTCTAGCCGTTGGGGCCTTCCCGCCCCATCCCTCGCCTCGCACCCCCGATTGCTATGCGGTGAGGCTCCTCGGCCGCCTTGGAACCATCTGTGTATCGGACGCATCGCGGGATAAGGGGTTGGCACTGGCAGTCGCCCCAAGCGCGTCCGATGCTTGGACCATTCCGAGGTGGCCCTGAAGCCTCTTCCGTCTAGCCGTTGGGGCCTTCCCGCCCCATCCCTCGCCTCGCACCCCGATTGATATGCGGTGAGGCTCCTCGGCCGCCTTGGAACTATCTGTGTATCGGACGCA
Source organism: Cryptomeria japonica (assembly GCF_030272615.1). NCBI lineage: Eukaryota > Viridiplantae > Streptophyta > Pinopsida > Cupressales > Cupressaceae > Cryptomeria > Cryptomeria japonica. Next base: position 68,464 of record NW_026729093.1, read on the forward strand.
TCGCGGGATAAGGGGTTGGCACTGGTAGTCGTCCCAATCGCATCCGATGCTTGGACCATTCCGAGGCGGCCCTGCAGCCTCTTCCGTTTAGCCGTCGGGGCCTTCCCGCCGCATCCCTCGCCTCGCATCCCGATTCCTATGCGGTGAGTCTTCTCGGCCGCCGCGGAACTATACCTGTTATTGCTACTGCATCCTTCGGCTGGTAACCTCCTCTGCCGCCTTGGAACGTTCTCTTTGTCGGACGCGTCGCGGGATAAGGGGTTGGCACTGGTAGTCGCCCCAAGCGCGCCCGATGCATAGACCGCTCCGAGTCGACCTTGCTTTCAGCCTCTCACATGCATAGACCTCTCTGAGTCGACCCTGCAGCCTCTCACGTTTAGCCTTTGGAATCTCGCCTCACAACATGATTGCTATCCTTGATGCATCCCTTGCCTCGAGCCCTGATTGCTTTCTTGGCTGCATCCCTCCTCTCCTCACAGCCCGGTTGTCATCACTGCTTCATCCGTCGCTTCATGCATTCTGGCTGCTGGGCCCTTCCCACCGCACACCTCGATTGCTATCTCTTCTGCATCACACACCCCGATTGCTATCTCTGCTACATCCCTCGGCTCTCACTTCTGCATCCTTCGCCTCACACCTCGATTGCTATCAATGCTGCATCCGTAACCTCACACCCCGATTGCTATGCGGGGAGGCTCCTTGGCCGCCTTGGAAATTTCTGTGTGTCGGACGCACCGCGGGATAAGGGGTTGGCACTGGTAGTCGCCCCAAGTGCGCCCGATTCTTAGACCGCTTCGAGGTGACCTCGTAGCCTCTTTCGTCCAGGCTTCCTGCCTTCAACGCCCTTTTTACACCTCGATTGCTATGCGCGGGCTCGTTGGCGTCTATCACCTCTCTGCGAAGAGTGGCACGATGATTGTTGGGGTAAATCGTAGCAGTCCGATCTCTGGCCTTGGGCCATTGTGAGGGCTGATCGATTTCCTGTGCGCATCTCGTGTTCGCCCAGTAACAGACTCGACGACTTGTAATCGGTCTTGTTCCCGATTGTTCCTGGAGGTAGTCTTCGGAACTCTTGGATTTGACCTGTCACTCGAACTGTCCTCTTCCGAGGATGCTTGTGTGTGTGTGCTTGTGCCATTTCCTTGGCGGTATTAACGAGATATTAAAGAGCGGAGTGAGCGCCTCGCCCAGCTATGTTTGGGGCTCTCACTCCCTTACCCGGTGTGCGACCGCTTTGCACGTAGGTTGCGGAGCATCGCGACTCTTTCGATGTTTGGCGGTTGTCTTCCGGTGATGCGTTGGTCCCGAAGTGCACGTTACTAGCATTTCTGCCATTGTTCTCGATCTTTGGCACGTTCCTTCGTTGCAATTGGATATATATCTCCGTTTATACGCGCAGGCTTCTCCCGCCTATTCAGCGCTGTCCCACTCTCAGCACTCTCGTGGTCTCCTTGGCTTCTCTCTCCCGTGAGCGAGCTCTCTTCTCGAGTCTTTTCCATGTCCCATGGAGGTTGCCTTGCGAAATTCGGGCACACAA
>NW_026729093.1:80000-95000 GCF_030272615.1 Cryptomeria japonica
CTGGGTTTGCCCCGGCTGCGCTCCGAAGCGGGGTTATTGGAGCGCCGCCTCTTTTTTTTGTCGGAGCGTTTGGTGGGGTTTCTCGCATTGGCTCTTCCGAGGCCCGGTTGCCACCCTGGCGCGCACGAAGTCGGAAGTAGGGTTAATTGCCCGGGTGCGCACCTTTGCCAGGGTGGGCACCTTACCTGGGCTGCGCACCAGGGCGGGCTCAAGATGGCACGCGCGTTCCGTTTTTTTCACTATCTTTCAAAACGGAAATTTTAAAATCTCCTTTTTTTTTTTGCCTTTTCTGGAAATTAGTGAAGGCAGCGCATCAAAGGTGCGCACCTCGCTGCCCACCTTGGTGTGCTCTGAGGTGCGCACACGGGAGCGCTTCGAAGTGTGCTCCAAGGTGCGGCGTGCACGTTGTCGGAGCCCGGTTTGCCCCGGGTGCGCACCTCTCGCCTGCACCTTGGCTGGGTTTGCCCAGGGTGCGCTCCGAAGCGGGGTTGCGCTCCGAAGCGGGGTTACTGGAGCGCCCCCTCTTTTTTTGTCAGAGCGTTTGGTGGGGTTTCTCGCATTGGCTCTTCCCAGGCCCGGTTGTTGGGTGCGCTCCCACCCTGGCGCGCGCGAAGTTGGAAGTTGGGTTAATTGCCCGGGCGCGCACCTTCGCCAGGGTGGGCACCTTGGTGCGCACACCTTGGCTGGGCTGCGCACCAGGGCGGGCTCAAGATGGCACCAGCATTCCCTTTTTCTCACTATCTTTCAAAACGGAAATTTTAAAATCTCGTTTTTTTTTTGCCTTTTATGGAAATTAGTGAAGGCATCGCATCAAAGGTGCGCACCTCGCTGCCCACCTTGGTGTGCTCCGAGGTGCCCACCACGGTGCGCAACGCCGGTGCGAACCCGGGAGCGCCCCGATGTGTGCTCCAAGGTGCGGCGTGCACGAAGTCGGACCCCGGTTTGCCCCGGGTGCGCACCTCGCGTGCACCTTGGTGCGCACACCTTGGCTGGGTTGCGCGGCCTGGTGGGCACCATGGTGCGCACCAAGGAGCGCTCCGAAGTGTGCTCCAAGGTGCGGCGTGCACGAAGTCGGAGCCCGGTTTGCCCCGGGTACGCACCTCGCGTGCACCTTCGCCGGGGTGGGCACCTCGGCTGGGTTGCGCGCCCTGGTGCGCACCAAGGAGCGCTCCGAAGTGTGCTCCAAGGTGCGGCGTGCACGAAGTCGGAGCCCGGTTTGCCCCGGGTGCGCACCTTCGCCGCGGTGCGCACCATGGCGTGCACGAAGTCGGAGCCCGGTTTGCCCCGGGTGCGCACCTCGCGTGCACCTTCGGCGGGGTTGCGCGCCCTGGTGGGCACCATGGTGCGCACCAAGGAGCGCTCCGAAGTGTGCTCCAAGGTGCGGCGTGCACGAAGTCGGAGCCCGGTTTGCCCCGGGTGCGCACCTCGCGTGCACCTTCGGCGGGGTTGCGCGCCCTGGTGGGCACCATGGTGCGCACCAAGGAGCGCTCCGAAGTGTGCTCCAAGGTGCGGCGTGCACGAAGTCGGAGCCCGGTTTGCCCCGGGTGCGCACCTCGCGTGCACCTTCGCCGCGGTGGGCACCATGGCGTGCACGAAGTCGGAGCCCGGTTTGCCCCGGGTGCGCACCTCGCGTGCACCTTCGCCGGGGTGGGCACCTCGGCTGGGTTGCGCGCCCTGGTGCGCACCAAGGAGCGCTCCGAAGTGTGCTCCAAGGTGCGGTCGTGCACGAAGTCGGAGCCCGGTTTGCCCCGGGTGCGCACCTCGCGTGCACCTTCGCCAGGGTGGGCACCTCGGTGCGCACACCTTCTCAATGTTTTCTTGCCTTTTCTGGAAATTGGTGAAGGCAGCGCATCAAAGGTGCGCACCTCGGTGTGCTCCGAGGTGCGAACCCGAGAGCGCTCCGAGGTGCCCACGAAGTCGAAAGTCGGGTTAATTGCATTGTTTTCCCCGGGTGCGCTCCGAGGTGCGCAACATCGGCGCGCACCAAGGAGGGCTCCGAAGTGTGCTCCAAGGTGCGCACGATGGCGTGCACCTCTGGTGCGCACGATTCGGAGCTCGGTTTGACCGGGGTGCGCACACCTTGGCTGGGTTGCGCACCTTTTGTGCGCTCCAAGGTGCGCACGAAGTCGGAGCTCGGTTTGCCCCGGGTGCGCACCTTCGCCAGGGTGCGCACCTTGATGCGCACGCCTTGGCTGGGCTGCGCACCTTGGTGGGCGCCATGGTGCGCACCTTTCGTGCGCTCCAAGGTGCGCACGAAGTCGGAGCTCGGTTTGCCCCGGGTGCGCACCTTGGTGGGCGCCATGGTGCACTCCGAGGTGCCCAAGATTGGTGCGCACCAAGGAGCGCTCCGAAGTGCGCTCCAAGGTGCGCGCGAAGTCGAAAGTTGGGTTAATTGTCCGGTTTGCCTCGGGTGCGCACCTTGCGTGCACCTTCGCCAGGGTGGGCGCCTTGGTGCGCACACCTTGGCTGGGCTGCGCACACCTTGGCACCCGCGTTTCCTTCATTTTAAATTTTTTTTTTTTACAATCTCTCAAGTGGGAAATTCTATAATCTCAACTTTTTTTGCCTTTTCAGGAAACTTTTGAATGGAGCGCATCATTGGTGCGCTCCGAAGTGTGCTCCAAAGCTCTCTCCAGCTGCGTGCACCTGCCCCGGCCGCGCACCCGGCCCCGCCCAGCTTCGCTCACCTGTCCCGGGCGTCTGGTGCGGAACCTTAGAGTAAGAAACATCACCGTGCACCTTGGCCAACGTGCGCGACTCGACCGAGCGCGCACTGGCCGAGGTGCACACCGATTTCACCTGGGTGCGCGCGCAGCACCTCGGGCGCACCGGGGTGCGCGCACAACGCCCGGGTTGCACCGTGGCCTGTGTGCTCGGGGCGCCTCGGGTGCGCGCTCGGTGTCGCCCCGCGCGCGCGCGGTAGTGCGGGCAGCGCACCCCGGCCCGGCCCGGCCCCGACGAGAACGCAAACGGGCAAAAGGTTTATTCAAATAGCATTGCGACGCCCGGCGAAAAACTAAAAAAGGGTGCAACACCGGGACTTCCCGGGAGGTCACCCATCCCAGTACTACTCCGGCCCAAGCGCGCTTAACTGCGGAGTTCTGATGGGATCCGGTGCACTAACGCTGGTATGATCGCACCCGTTATGAGCTTGTCGCAGTGTGTACTTAGCAAACCGCGACCCACGTGCGAATCCACCCCGGCCACCCACCCCCGTCGAGGTGCACACCCTCCCTCGCGAAGTGCGCCCCGTTCGCCAAGTGTGAGCCCTGCCCGGGTGCGCGCACCTTGCTAGGGCGTCGGGTGTGCACCCGGCCCGGCCTACGTGCGTGCACCTGGAGGGGGCGTCGTGTGCGTGCAGTGTCCCGTCTGCAACGCGGTGCCCACACACCACCTCGGGCGCAACGACCTGCGCTCACATGTGGGCCGAGTGCACCTTGGTGCATGTTCGGGGCGCCTCGGGTGCACGCTCGATCTTGCCCCGGTGCACCAAGGCGCTCGGTTTGCCCCGGGTGCGCACTTGGTGCAAGGTGGGCACCCAAAATAGGGATCAAGCACCAAAACACAAGTTTCGGGATGCAAAATGGGACCCAAGGACCACAAATGCGTTCCAAGACCCATGATGGGTCCACGAGAACAAAAATGTGTTCCGAGACTTAATAAACAAATATTGGGTTTTAGGAGAAGAAACATGCTCTGATGCCCAAAACGAGAATCGACCCCGAAAAGGCCACAGGCCAAAAGTGGGATGCGAGACAAAAAAAAATGGGACCCGAGGACCAAAATTGGGTTCCCAGGTCGAAGACAGGGCAACCGGACAAGAAACGACCTCTAAGGCTCGAAATGAGTCCCGACGACTAAAACTTGACAAGAAGCACCCATCAGGCACCCAACTCGACACCCATGGGATGCCGACCCACCCGGGCTTCCACCTAGCACACCTTGGCACCCACCCACCCTCGCACCCAACCTCGCACCCAACTTAGCACCTTTGAACCCACATTGGCACTCACCCTGACCCTGGCACCTTGGAACCCACATTGGCACTCACCTTGACCCTGGCACCCACCTTTGCACTCACCTTGGGACCCACCCTGGCTCCCACCTCGGCACCCACCCAGACACCCACCTTGGTTCCTTGGCACCCACCTTGGATCCTTGGCACCCACCCCGACACCCACCTTGGCACGCAACTTGGCTACTTGCCACCCACCTTGGCTCCTTGACGCCCACCCCGACAACCACCCCGTGACCTACCCTGGCTAGGGTTGGTGCACACCCACCCTGGTGCCCACCTTGGCACCCACCCTATGACCCACCTTGGCACGCACCTTAGTACCCACCCCGTTACCCACCCTAGGACCCACCCCGTGACCCACCTTGGCCAGGGTGGGTGCACCCACCCTGGTGCCCACCTTGGCACCCACCCATCCTAGCACCCAGCCTGTGACCGGGCTTGGAACCCAACCTTGCACCCGCACCCGTCTTGGCCAGTGTGGGTGCGCACCCATCCTGGCACCCACGTTGTGACACACCCTTTAACCCACGCACCCTAGCACCCACGTTGGCACCCACCTTGGAACCCAACCTAGCAACTTGGCACCCACCCCGTGACCCACCTTGGCATCCACCATAGCAGTCGCCGACTTGGCACCCACCTCGGCACCCACCTTGACACTTGTGGACCCACCTTGCCACTCACCCTAGCATCGACCCATCCTAGCACCCACCCTGGCACCTTTGCACCCTAGCACTCACCCATCCTAGCACCTAACCTGTGACCCACCTTGACACTCACCCTCGCACCCACCTTGGAACCCAACCTAGCACCCACCCACCCTGACACCAACCCTAGCACCTACCCACCCTTGCACCCACCCTGTGACCCATCTTGGCACCCACCCATCCTACCACTCAACCTATCACCCACCTTCTCACCCACCTTGGCATCCACCTTAGCACCCACCCACACTGGCACCTTGGCACCCACCTCGGGCAAGGTGGGTGCACACCCACCCTGGCACCCAATTTAGAACCCACCGAGCATGTTACCCACCTTGGCACCCACATTGCAGCCCACCCTAGTACCCACCCTATGACCCACATTGGCATCCACACCCTAGCACCCAGGCACCTCGACACCCGCCTTGACACCCACCCTAGCACTGAACCTGTGACCCACCTTGGAACTCACCCTAGAACCCACCCACCCTGTGAACCACCTTGGCATCCACCTTAGCACCCACCCACCTTGGCACCCACTCTAGCACTCACCCATCCTAACACCCAACTTGTTACCCACCTTGGCACCCGCCCTCGCGTCCACCTTGAAACCCACCCTAGCACCCACCCACGCAGGAGCCCACCTTGGCACCCAACCTAACACCCACGCATCCTGGCACCCAACTTGTGACCCACCTTGGAACCCACCCTAGTACCCACCTTTGAACCCACTATATCACCAACCCACCTTGGCACCCACCCTATGACCCTCTTTGGAATCCACCCTAGCACGCACCCACCCTGGCACCCACCATGGAGCGCACCCTAGCACCCACCCACCTCGGCACGCACCTCAACACCCACCTTGGTGTGCGCACTGCGCCAACCTCTCAAAGACCCTATGTGGTGCGCTCCAAAGTGTACACCTTTGGTGCGCTCCAAGGTGCGCACCTTTGGTGCACACCGAGGTGCACACCAAAGTGTGCACCGAGGTGAGCACCAAAGTGCACTCCAGGGTGCACACCAAGGCGTGCACCTTTGGTGCGGTCAATGCAAACGAATTCGGAAGTTGGGGTCGATGTCCTAATCGCTGCTGCAGACTACACGTATGAGAATCGGACAAATAGCTTTATATAGGGGAGGTGTTGCGTTTGATGGGTCGACTCCCCTGGTTGTGTGCACTGCACCAACTTCAAAGACCCTGTCTTGTTTAAGAAGTCAAAAGTTGGGGTGGATGTCCTAATCATTGCTGCAGTCTACGCATGTATGAGAATCAGACAAATAGCTTATATAGGGGAGGTGTTGCATTCGGTGGGTTGACTCCCCTGGTTGTGCGCACTGCGCCAACCTCAAAGACCCCGCATAGCAGAAGAAGTCGGAAGTCGGATTTTGGTGAGCACCAAGGCGTGCACCTTTGGTGCGGTCAACGCAGACGAATTCAGAAGTTGGGGTGGATGTCCTAATCGTTGTTGCAGGCTACACATGTATGAGAATCAGACAAATAGCTTATATAGGGGAGGTGTTGGGTTTGATGGGTCAACTCCCTTGGTTGTGCGCATTACGCCAACCTCAAAGACCTTGTTTTCGTTAAGAAGTCAAAAGTTGGGGTCAATGTCCTAATGGCTCCTGCAGGCTACACATGTATGAGAATCGGACAAATAGCTTATATAGGGGAGGTGTTGGGTTTGATGGGTCGACTCCCCTGGTTGTGCGCATTACGTCAACCTCAAAGACCTTGTTTTCGTTAAGAAGTCAAAAGTTGGGGTCGATGTCCTAATTGCTCCTGTAGACTACACATGTATGAGAATCAGACAAATAGCTTATATAGGGGAGGTGTTGGGTTTGATGGGTTGACTCCCCTAGTTGTTCGCATTACACCAACCTCAAAGACCTTGTTTTCGTTTAGAAGCCGAAAGTTGGGGTCGATGTCCTAATTGCTCCTGCAGGCTACGCATGTATGAGAATCAGACAAATAGCTTATATAGGGGAGGTGTTGGGTTTGATGGGTCGACTCCCCTGGTTGTGCGCATTGCGCCAACCTCAAAGACCCTGCATTGCGGATGAAGTCGAAAGTCAGAGTTTGGTGTGCTACAAGGTGTGGTCGAAGGTGCTCACCTAGGTGTGCACCTTTGGAGCACAGGAAAAGTGCCCTCCAAAAGTGCGCACCTTTGGAGTGCACAAAAGTGCCCTCCAAAAGTGCGCACCTTTGGAGCGCAGAAAAGTGCCCTCCAAAAAGTGCCCTCCAAAAGTGCGCACCTTTGGAGCGCAGAAAAGTGCCCTCCAAAAAGTGCCCTCCAAAAGTGCGCACCTTTGGAGCGCAGAAAAGTGCCCTCCAAAAAGTGCCCTCCAAAAGTGCGCACCTTTGGAGCGCAGAAAAGTGCCCTCCAAAAAGTGCCCTCCAAAAGTGCGCACCTTTGGAGCGCAGAAAAGTGCCCTCCAAAAAGTGCCCTCCAAAAGTGCGCACCTTTGGAGCGCAGAAAAGTGCCCTCCAAAAAGTGCCCTCCAAAAGTGCGCACCTTTGGAGCGCAGAAAAGTGCCCTCCAAAAAGTGCCCTCCAAAAGTGCGCACCTTTGGAGCGCAGAAAAGTGCCCTCCAAAAAGTGCCCTCCAAAAGTGCGCACCTTTGGAGCGCAGAAAAGTGCCCTCCAAAAAGTGCCCTCCAAAAGTGCGCACCTTTGGAGCGCAGAAAAGTGCCCTCCAAAAAGTGCCCTCCAAAAGTGCGCACCTTTGGAGCGCAGAAAAGTGCCCTCCAAAAGTGCGCACTTTTGGTGCGCACCAAGGCGCTGGTTCGGTCGTTGCAGGCGAGTTCGGAAGTTGGGGTCGATGTCCTGAGCGGAGGTGCAAACTACACAGGTGTCGGAATCGGACAAATAGCTTATATAGGGGAGGTGTATGCTTCGATGGGTCGACTCCCCAGGTTGAGCGCACCGCGCCAACCTCAAAGACCCTACGGTATGGATGAAGTCGGAAGTTGGGTCCGATGACCGATTCGATTAGTAGGTATGCTCATGAGGTCGGAATTTGGGTCCGATGACCTGCCATGTGCAGGAAGGCGAATGTTGACACTGTGCGTTGCAAGGTGCACACCAAGGCGCTGGTGCGGTCTTTTTAGTCGAGTTCGGAAGTTGGGGTCGATGTCCTGATCGGAGGTGCAAGCTACACAGGTGTGGGAATCGGACAAATAGCTTATATAGGGGAGGTGTATGCTTCGTTGGGTCGACTCCCCGGGTTGAGCGCACCGCGCCAACCTCAAAGACCCTACGGTATGGATGAAGTCGGAAGTTGGGTCCGATGACCGATTCGATATGTAGGCATACTCGCGAGGTCGGAATTTGGGTCCGATGACCTGCCACGTGCAGGAAGGCGAATGTTGGCACTGTGCGTTGCAAGGTGCGCACCAAGGCGCTGGTTCGGTCGTTGGAGGCGAGTTCGGAAGTTGGGGTCGATGTCTTGATCGGAGGTGCAAACTACACAGGTGTGGGAATCGGACAAATAGCTTATATAGGGGAGGTGTATGCTTCGTTGGGTCGACTCCCCGGGTTGAGCGCACCGCGCCAACCTCAAAGACCCTACGGTATGGATGAAGTCGGAAGTTGGGTCCGATGACCGATTCGATATGTAGGCATACTCGCGAGGTCGGAATTTGGGTCCGATGACCTGCCATGTGCAGGAAGGCGAATGTTGGGACTGTGCGTCGCAAGGTGCGCACCAAGGCGCTGGTGCCGTCGTTGCAGTCGAGTTCGGAAGTTGGGGTCGATGTCCTGGTCAGAGGTGCAAACTACACAGGTGTGGGAATCGGACAAATAGCTTATATAGGGGAGGTGTATGCTTCGATGGGTCGACTCCCTGGGTTGAGCGCACCGCGCCAACCTCAAAGACCCTACAGTATGGATGAAGTCGGAAGTTGGGTCCGATGACCGATTCGATACGTAGGCATATTGGCGAGGTCTGAATTTGTGTCCGATGACCTGCCATGCGCAGGAAGGCGGAATTTGGGTCCGATGACCGAGTTGATGGCGTGCCATGCGCAGAAAGGCGGAATTTGGGTCCGATGACCGAGTTGATGTTGATGGCCCGCCATGCACAGGAAGGCGGAATTTGGGTCCGATGACCGATTTGAAGGCGTGCCATACGCAAAAAGGCGGAGTTTGGGTCCGATGACCGAGTTGATATTGATGGCCCGCCATGCGCAGGAAGGCGGAATTTGGGTCCGATGACCTGACATACGCATGGAGTCCGACTCGGGGGCCGATGTTCGATTCGATGACTTGCATTGTGGGTAAAGTCGGAAGTTGTGGTCTTTGACCCGATTCGATGACCAGACTTCGGCTGCTTGAGAATCGGACAAATAACTTATATAGGGGAGGTAGTGTTCTCGAGCATCCTCCCCCCGTGCCCGTTTATGTCGATTGATGCTGGTGCTCGACTGGTTGGAGCGCTCGGATGCAAAAATCTTGCACCAGGATTTATCGATTGTGATGGACACGGCAAGTCTCCTGATTGCTATGCAGGAGCTCATCGTGAATCTCTATGCGGCCTTGGTATGGACTCGACCTGCGGAATGGTTCGGCAATGGTAGTCGCTCCAACACGTCCTTGCAATGGCCACAGAGGTGATTCGACTAGAGCTCCAGTCTAGCTTTTGGGTTGCTTGGCGGACTGGTATAGCCGCGATCGAGTTCCGGCCATGAACGTTTTAGATAGCTCTTGGGCTTTCTGGGACGGAAGTCGGAAGTTTGGGCTGTTGTCCGATTTGATGACCATTCTTCGGATGTGTGAGAATCGGACAAATAACTTATATAGGGGACTGTGTTGTCTCACGCAGCCCCCTCCGTGCCCCTCTATCTCGACCGATGTTGGTGCTTGAAAGGGTTGGGATCGCTCGGATTTATAAACGTGCACCACCATTTGTCGAGTGTGAGGGACGCGGCAGGTCTCCTAAATGCTATGCGGGCGCTCTCTGAGAATCTCTATCCGGCCTCGACACAGACTAGTCTTGCTGAATGGTTTGGCACTGGTAGTCGATCCAACACGTCGTTGTTGTGGCCGCCTAGGCGATTCGATTCGAGCCCCCGTCTAGCTTTTGGGTTGCTTGGCGGATTTTGCCCTATCCGCAAGTGAGCTCGGTCCCTAAACGTTCGAGAAACCCGATTGCTATGCGCCGACTCTCTTTCTTGCGAGCCTCCATCTAGCTTTTGGGTCTCTACGGAACGGAAGTCGGAATCTGGGACCGTTGTTTGATTCGACGAGGCAGACTACGGTTGTGCGAGAATCGGACAAATAACTTATATAGGGGAGGTGTTGACTGGAGCATTCTCCCCCGTGCCCCTCTAACTCGACCAATGCTGGCGCTCGAACGGTGGTAGCGCTCGGATTTTCATTGAGCGCCAGCATTGGTCGATTTAGAGGGGCATGCGAGATTCCCGAATGCTATGCGAGGGCTCTAACGGAAATGTCTATTGGTTTCGGTATGGATGCAATTGCGAGTGGTTCGGCAAAGGTAGTCGTTCCGATGCGTCCATGTCGTGGCCAAATCGATAATTCGATTTGAGCCCTCGTATAGCATTTGGGTCTCTCGATGTGATTCCGCATTCCAGTCCCTTTGGGCACTGCTTGAGCCGCATCCCAGGGGGTTCCCTTCCCAATAATCTGCCTCGCAACCCGATTGCTATGCGGTGAGGCTCCTCGGCCGCCTCGGAACTATCTGTGTATCAGACGCATCGCGGGATAAGGGGTTGGCAACGGTAGTCGCCCCAAGCGCGTCCGATGCTTGGACCATTCCGAGGCGGCCCTGAAGCCTCTTCCGTCTAGCCGTTGGGTCCTTCTCGCCGCATCCCTCGCCTCGCACCCCGATTGCTATGCGGTGAGGCTCCTCGGCCGCCTCGGAACTATCTGTGTATCGGACGCGTCGCGGGATAAGGGGTTGTCACTGGTAGTCGCCCCAAGCGCGTCCGATGCTTGGACCATTCCGAGGCGGCCCTGAAGCCTCTTCCGTCTAGCCGTTGGGTCCTTCTCGCCGCATCCCTCGCCTCGCACCCCGATTGCTATGCGGTGAGGCTCCTCGGCCGCCTCGGAACTATCTGTGTATCGGACGCGTCGCGGGATAAGGGGTTGTCATTGGTAGTCGCCCCAAGCGCGTCCGATGCTTGGACCATTCCGAGGCGGCCCTGAAGCCTCTTCCGTCTAGCCGTTGGGTCCTTCTCGCCGCATCCCTCGCCTCGCACCCCGATTGCTATGCGGTGAGGCTCCTCGGCCGCCTCGGAACTATCTGTGTATCGGACGCGTCGCGGGATAAGGGGTTGTCACTGGTAGTCGCCCCAAGCGCGTCCGATGCTTGGACCATTCCGAGGCGGCCCTGAAGCCTCTTCCGTCTAGCCGTTGGGTCCTTCTCGCCGCATCCCTCGCCTCGCACCCCGATTGCTATGCGGTGAGGCTCCTCGGCCGCCTCGGAACTATCTGTGTATCGGACGCGTCGCGGGATAAGGGGTTGTCACTGGTAGTCGCCCCAAGCGCGTTCGATGCTTGGACCATTCCGAGGCGGCCCTGAAGCCTCTTCCGTCTAGCCGTTGGGTCCTTCTCGCCGCATCCCTCGCCTCGCACCCCGATTGCTATGCGGTGAGGCTCCTCGGCCGCCTTGGAACTATCTGTGTATCGGACGCGTCGCGGGATAAGGGGTTGTCACTGGTAGTCGCCCCAAGCGCGTCCGATGCTTGGACCATTCCGAGGCGGACCCGAAGCCTCTTCCGTCTAGCCGTTGGGTCCTTCTCGCCGCATCCTTCGCCTCGCACCCCGATTGCTATGCGGTGAGGCTCCTCGGCCGCCTCGGAACTATCTGTGTATCGGACGCGTCGCGGGATAAGGGGTTGTCACTGGTAGTCGCCCCAAGCGCGTCCGATGCTTGGACCATTCCGAGGCGGACCCGAAGCCTCTTCCGTCTAGCCGTTGGGTCCTTCTCGCCGCATCCCTCGCCTCGCACCCCGATTGCTATGCGGTGAGGCTCCTCGGCCGCCTTGGAACTATCTGTGTATCGGACGCGTCGCGGGATAAGGGGTTGTCACTGGTAGTCGCCCCAAGCGCGTCCGATGCTTGGACCATTCCGAGGCGGACCCGAAGCCTCTTCCGTCTAGCCGTTGGGTCCTTCTCGCCGCATCCCTCGCCTCGCACCCCGATTGCTATGCGGTGAGGCTCCTCGGCCGCCTTGGAACTATCTGTGTATCGGACGCGTCGCGGGATAAGGGGTTGTCACTGGTAGTCGCCCCAAGCGCGTCCGATGCTTGGACCATTCCGAGGCGGACCCGAAGCCTCTTCCGTCTAGCCGTTGGGTCCTTCTCGCCGCATCCCTCGCCTCGCACCCCGATTGCTATGCGGTGAGGCTCCTCGGCCGCCTTGGAACTATCTGTGTATCGGACGCATCGCGGGATAAGGGGTTGTCACTGGTAGTCGCCCCAAGCGCGTCCGATGCTTGGACCATTCCGAGGCGGCCCCGAAGCCTCTTCCGTGTAGCCGTTGGGTCCTTCTCGCCGCATCCCTCGCCTCGCACCCCGATTGCTATGCGGTGAGGCTCCTCGGCCGCCTTGGAACTATCTGTGTATCGGACGCGTCGCGGGATAAGGGGTTGTCACTGGTAGTCGCCCCAAGCGCGTCCGATGCTTGGACCATTCCGAGGCGGCCCCGAAGCCTCTTCCGTGTAGCCGTTGGGTCCTTCTCGCCGCATCCCTCGCCTCGCACCCCGATTGCTATGCGGTGAGGCTCCTCGGCCGCCTTGGAACTATCTGTGTATCGGACGCGTCGCGGGATAAGGGGTTGTCACTGGTAGTCGCCCCAAGCGCGTCCGATGCTTGGACCATTCCGAGGCGGACCTGAAGCCTCTTCCCTCTAGCCGTTGGGGCTTTCTCGCCGCATCCCTCGCCTCGCACCCTGATTGCTATGCTGTGAGGCTCCTCGGCCGCCTTGGAACTATCTGTGTATCGGACGCATCGCGGGATAAGGGGTTGGCAGTGGTAGTCGCCCCAAGCGCATCCGATGCTTGGACCATTCCGAGGCGGCCCTGCAGCCTCTTCCGTCTAGCCGTTGGGGCCATCTCGCCGCATCCCCCACCTCGCACCACGATTGCTATGCGGTGAGGCTCCTTGGCCGCCTCGGAACTATCTGTGTATCGGACGCATCGCGGGATAAGGGGTTGTCACTGGTAGTCGCCCCAAGCGCGTCCGATGCTTGGACTATTCCGAGGCGGCCCTGCAGCCTCTTCCGTCTAGCCGTTGGGGCCATCTCGCTGCATCCCCCACCTCCTCGGCCGCCTCGGAACTATCTGTGTATCGGACGCATCGCGGGATAAGGGGTTGGCAGTGGTAGTCGCCCCAAGCGCGTCCGATGCTTGGACTATTCCGAGGCAGCCCTGCAGCCTCTTCCGTCTAGCCTTTGGGGCCATCTCGCCGCATCCCTCGCCTCGCACCCCGATTGCTATGCGGTGAGGCTCCTCGGCCGCCTGGGAACTATCTTCGTATCGGACGCATCGCGGGATAAGGGGTTGTCACTGGTAGTCGCCCCAAGCGCGTCCGATGCTTGGACTATTCCGAGGCGGCCCTGTGGCCTCTTCCGTCTAGCCGTTGGGGCCATCTCGCCGCATCCCCCACCTCGCACCCCGATTGCTATGCGGTGAGGCTCTTCGGCCGCCTTGGAACTATCTTCGTATCGGACGCATCGCGGGATAAGGGGTTGTCACTGGTAGTGGCCCCAAGCGCGTCCGATGCTTGGACTATTCCGAGGCGGCCCTGCAGCCTCTTCCGTCTAGCCGTTGGGGCCATCTCGCCGCATCCCCCACCTCGCACCCCGATTGCTATGCGGTGAGGCTCCTCGGCCGCCTTGGAACTATCTTCGTATCGGACGCATCGCGGGATAAGGGGTTGTCACTGGTAGTCGCCCCAAGCGCGTCCGATGCTTGGACTATTCCGACGCGGCCCTGTGGCCTCTTCCGTCTAGCCGTTGGGGCCATCTCGCCGCATCCCCCACCTCGCACCCCGATTGCTATGCGGTGAGGCTCCTCGGCCGCCTTGGAACCATCTTCGTATCGGACGCATCGCGGGATAGGGGGCTGTCACTGGTAGTCGCCCCAAGCGTGTCCGATGCTTGGACCATTCCTAGGCGGCCCTGAAGCCTCTTCCGTCTAGCCGTTGGGGCCTTCCCGCCCCATCCCTCGCCTCGCACCCCCGATTGCTATGCGGTGAGGCTCCTCGGCCGCCTTGGAACCATCTGTGTATCGGACGCATCGCGGGATAAGGGGTTGGCACTGGCAGTCGCCCCAAGCGCGTCCGATGCTTGGACCATTCCGAGGTGGCCCTGAAGCCTCTTCCGTCTAGCCGTTGGGGCCTTCCCGCCCCATCCCTCGCCTCGCACCCCGATTGATATGCGGTGAGGCTCCTCGGCCGCCTTGGAACTATCTGTGTATCGGACGCATCGCGGGATAAGGGGTTGGCACTGGTAGTCGTCCCAATCGCATCCGATGCTTGGACCATTCCGAGGCGGCCCTGCAGCCTCTTCCGTTTAGCCGTCGGGGCCTTCCCGCCGCATCCCTCGCCTCGCATCCCGATTCCTATGCGGTGAGTCTTCTCGGCCGCCGCGGAACTATACCTGTTATTGCTACTGCATCCTTCGGCTGGTAACCTCCTCTGCCGCCTTGGAACGTTCTCTTTGTCGGACGCGTCGCGGGATAAGGGGTTGGCACTGGTAGTCGCCCCAAGCGCGCCCGATGCATAGACCGCTCCGAGTCGACCTTGCTTTCAGCCTCTCACATGCATAGACCTCTCTGAGTCGACCCTGCAGCCTCTCACGTTTAGCCTTTGGAATCTCGCCTCACAACATGATTGCTATCCTTGATGCATCCCTTGCCTCGAGCCCTGATTGCTTTCTTGGCTGCATCCCTCCTCTCCTCACAGCCCGGTTGTCATCACTGCTTCATCCGTCGCTTCATGCATTCTGGCTGCTGGGCCCTTCCCACCGCACACCTCGATTGCTATCTCTTCTGCATCACACACCCCGATTGCTATCTCTGCTACATCCCTCGGCTCTCACTTCTGCATCCTTCGCCTCACACCTCGATTGCTATCAATGCTGCATCCGTAACCTCACACCCCGATTGCTATGCGGGGAGGCTCCTTGGCCGCCTTGGAAATTTCTGTGTGTCGGACGCACCGCGGGATAAGGGGTTGGCACTGGTAGTCGCCCCAAGTGCGCCCGATTCTTAGACCGCTTCGAGGTGACCTCGTAGCCTCTTTCGTCCAGGC
>NW_026729093.1:105000-130000 GCF_030272615.1 Cryptomeria japonica
CCGGTTTGCCCCGGGTGCGCACCTCGCGTGCACCTTGGTGCGCACACCTTGGCTGGGTTGCGCGCCCTGGTGGGCACCATGGTGCGCACCAAGGAGCGCTCCGAAGTGTGCTCCAAGGTGCGGCGTGCACGAAGTCGGAGCCCGGTTTGCCCCGGGTGCGCACCTCGCGTGCACCTTCGCCGCGGTGGGCACCATGGCGTGCACGAAGTCGGAGCCCGGTTTGCCCCGGGTGCGCACCTCGCGTGCACCTTCGCCGGGGTGGGCACCTTGGTGTGCAGACCTTGGCTGGGTTGCGCGCCCTGGTGGGCACCATGGTGCGCACCAAGGAGCGCTCCGAAGTGTGCTCCAAGGTGCGGCCTGCACGAAGTCGGAGCCCGGTTTGCCCCGGGTGTGCACCTCGGGTGGGCACCTTGGTGCGCATGCCTTGCCTGGGCTGCGCACCAGGGCGGGCTCAAGATGGCACCCGCGTTCCTTTTTTTTCACTATCTTTCAAAACGGAAATTTTAAAATCTCATTTTTTTTTGCCTTTTTCTGGAAATTAGTGAAGGCAGCGCATCAAAGGTGCGCACCTCGCTGCCCACCACGGTGCGCAACGCCGGTGGGCACCCGGGAGTGCTTCGAAGTGTGCTCCAAGGTGCTGCGTGCACGTTGTCGGAGCCCGGTTTGCCCCGGGTGCGCACCTCGCGTGCACCTTCGTCGGGGTGGGCACCTTGGCTGGGTTTGCCCCGGCTGCGCTCCGAAGCGGGGTTATTGGAGCGCCGCCTCTTTTTTTGTCGGAGCGTTTGGTGGGGTTTCTCGCATTGGCTCTTCCGAGGCCCGGTTGCCACCCTGGCGCGCACGAAGTCGGAAGTAGGGTTAATTGCCCGGGTGCGCACCTTTGCCAGGGTGGGCACCTTACCTGGGCTGCGCACCAGGGCGGGCTCAAGATGGCACGCGCGTTCCGTTTTTTTCACTATCTTTCAAAACGGAAATTTTAAAATCTCCTTTTTTTTTTGCCTTTTCTGGAAATTAGTGAAGGCAGCGCATCAAAGGTGCGCACCTCGCTGCCCACCTTGGTGTGCTCTGAGGTGCGCACCCGGGAGCGCTACGAAGTGTGCTCCAAGGTGCGGCGTGCACGTTGTCGGAGCCCGGTTTGCCCCGGGTGCGCACCTCGCCTGCACCTTGGCCGGGGTGGGCACCTTGGCTGGGTTTGCCCAGGGTGCGCTCCGAAGCGGGGTTACTGGAGCGCCCCCTCTTTTTTTGTCAGAGCGTTTGGTGGGGTTTCTCGCATTGGCTCTTCCCAGGCCCGGTTGTTGGGTGCGCTCCCACCCTGGCGCGCGCGAAGTTGGAAGTTGGGTTAATTGCCCGGGCGCGCACCTTCGCCAGGGTGGGCACCTTGGTGCGCACACCTTGGCTGGGCTGCGCACCAGGGCGGGCTCAAGATGGCACCAGCATTCCCTTTTTCTCACTATCTTTCAAAACGGAAATTTTAAAATCTTGTTTTTTTTTTGCCTTTTATGGAAATTAGTGAAGGCATCGCATCAAAGGTGCGCACCTCGCTGCCCACCTTGGTGTGCTCCGAGGTGCCCACCACGGTGCGCAACGCCGGTGCGAACCCGGGAGCGCCCCGATGTGTGCTCCAAGGTGCGGCGTGCACGAAGTCGGACCCCGGTTTGCCCCGGGTGCGCACCTCGCGTGCACCTTGGTGCGCACACCTTGGCTGGGTTGCGCGGCCTGGTGGGCACCATGGTGCGCACCAAGGAGCGCTCCGAAGTGTGCTCCAAGGTGCGGCGTGCACGAAGTCGGAGCCCGGTTTGCCCCGGGTACGCACCTCGCGTGCACCTTCGCCGGGGTGGGCACCTCGGCTGGGTTGCGCGCCCTGGTGCGCACCAAGGAGCGCTCCGAAGTGTGCTCCAAGGTGCGGCGTGCACGAAGTCGGAGCCCGGTTTGCCCCGGGTGCGCACCTCGCGTGCACCTTCGGCGGGGTTGCGCGCCCTGGTGGGCACCATGGTGCGCACCAAGGAGCGCTCCGAAGTGTGCTCCAAGGTGCGGCGTGCACGAAGTCGGAGCCCGGTTTGCCCCGGGTGCGCACCTCGCGTGCACCTTCGGCGGGGTTGCGCGCCCTGGTGGGCACCATGGTGCGCACCAAGGAGCGCTCCGAAGTGTGCTCCAAGGTGCGGCGTGCACGAAGTCGGAGCCCGGTTTGCCCCGGGTGCGCACCTCGCGTGCACCTTCGCCGCGGTGGGCACCATGGCGTGCACGAAGTCGGAGCCCGGTTTGCCCCGGGTGCGCACCTCGCGTGCACCTTCGCCGGGGTGGGCACCTCGGCTGGGTTGCGCGCCCTGGTGCGCACCAAGGAGCGCTCCGAAGTGTGCTCCAAGGTGCGGCGTGCACGAAGTCGGAGCCCGGTTTGCCCCGGGTGCGCACCTCGCGTGCACCTTCGCCAGGGTGGGCACCTCGGTGCGCACACCTTCTCAATGTTTTCTTGCCTTTTCTGGAAATTGGTGAAGGCAGCGCATCAAAGGTGCGCACCTCGGTGTGCTCCGAGGTGCGAACCCGAGAGCGCTCCGAGGTGCCCACGAAGTCGAAAGTCGGGTTAATTGCATTGTTTTCCCCGGGTGCGCTCCGAGGTGTGCAACATCGGCGCGCACCAAGGAGGGCTCCGAAGTGTGCTCCAAGGTGCGCACGATGGCGTGCACCTCTGGTGCGCACGATTCGGAGCTCGGTTTGACCGGGGTGCGCACACCTTGGCTGGGTTGCGCACCTTTTGTGCGCTCCAAGGTGCGCACGAAGTCGGAGCTCGGTTTGCCCCGGGTGCGCACCTTCGCCAGGGTGCGCACCTTGATGCGCACGCCTTGGCTGGGCTGCGCACCTTGGTGGGCGCCATGGTGCGCACCTTTCGTGCGCTCCAAGGTGCGCACGAAGTCGGAGCTCGGTTTGCCCCGGGTGCGCACCTTGGTGGGCGCCATGGTGCACTCCGAGGTGCCCAAGATTGGTGCGCACCAAGGAGCGCTCCGAAGTGCGCTCCAAGGTGCGCGCGAAGTCGAAAGTTGGGTTAATTGTCCGGTTTGCCTCGGGTGCGCACCTTGCGTGCACCTTCGCCAGGGTGGGCGCCTTGGTGCGCACACCTTGGCTGGGCTGCGCACACCTTGGCACCCGCGTTTCCTTCATTTTAAATTTTTTTTTTTTACAATCTCTCAAGTGGGAAATTCTATAATCTCAACTTTTTTTGCCTTTTCAGGAAACTTTTGAATGGAGCGCATCATTGGTGCGCTCCGAAGTGTGCTCCAAAGCTCTCTCCAGCTGCGTGCACCTGCCCCGGCCGCGCACCCGGCCCCGCCCAGCTTCGCTCACCTGTCCCGGGCGTCTGGTGCGGAACCTTAGAGTAAGAAACATCACCGTGCACCTTGGCCAACGTGCGCGACTCGACCGAGCGCGCACTGGCCGAGGTGCACACCGATTTCACCTGGGTGCGCGCGCAGCACCTCGGGCGCACCGGGGTGCGCGCACAACGCCCGGGTTGCACCGTGGCCTGTGTGCTCGGGGCGCCTCGGGTGCGCGCTCGGTGTCGCCCCCGCGCGCGCGGTAGTGCGGGCAGCGCACCCCGGCCCGGCCCGGCCCCGACGAGAACGCAAACGGGCAAAAGGTTTATTCAAATAGCATTGCGATGCCCGGCGAAAAACTAAAAAAGGGTGCAACACCGGGACTTCCCGGGAGGTCACCCATCCCAGTACTACTCCGGCCCAAGCGCGCTTAACTGCGGAGTTCTGATGGGATCCGGTGCACTAACGCTGGTATGATCGCACCCGTTATGAGCTTGTCGCAGTGTGTACTTAGCAAACCGCGACCCACGTGCGAATCCACCCCGGCCACCCACCCCCGTCGAGGTGCACACCCTCCCTCGCGAAGTGCGCCCCGTTCGCCAAGTGTGAGCCCTGCCCGGGTGCGCGCACCTTGCTAGGGCGTCGGGTGTGCACCCGGCCCGGCCTACGTGCGTGCACCTGTAGGGGGCGTCGTGTGCGTGCAGTGTCCCGTCTGCAACGCGGTGCCCACACACCACCTCGGGCGCAACGACCTGCGCTCACATGTGGGCCGAGTGCACCTTGGTGCATGTTCGGGGCGCCTCGGGTGCACGCTCGATCTTGCCCCGGTGCACCAAGGCGCTCGGTTTGCCCCGGGTGCGCACTTGGTGCAAGGTGGGCACCCAAAATAGGGATCAAGCACCAAAACACAAGTTTCGGGATGCAAAATGGGACCCAAGGACCACAAATGCGTTCCAAGACCCATGATGGGTCCACGAGAACAAAAATGTGTTCCGAGACTTAATAAACAAATATTGGGTTTTAGGAGAAGAAACATGCTCTGATGCCCAAAACGAGAATCGACCCCGAAAAGGCCACAGGCCAAAAGTGGGATGCGAGACAAAAAAAAATGGGACCCGAGGACCAAAATTGGGTTCCCAGGTCGAAGACAGGGCAACCGGACAAGAAACGACCTCTAAGGCTCGAAATGAGTCCCGACGACTAAAACTTGACAAGAAGCACCCATCAGGCACCCAACTCGACACCCATGGGATGCCGACCCACCCGGGCTTCCACCTAGCACACCTTGGCACCCACCCACCCTCGCACCCAACCTCGCACCCAACTTAGCACCTTTGAACCCACATTGGCACTCACCCTGACCCTGGCACCTTGGAACCCACATTGGCACTCACCTTGACCCTGGCACCCACCTTTGCACTCACCTTGGGACCCACCCTGGCTCCCACCTCGGCACCCACCCAGACACCCACCTTGGTTCCTTGGCACCCACCTTGGATCCTTGGCACCCACCCCGACACCCACCTTGGCACGCAACTTGGCTACTTGCCACCCACCTTGGCTCCTTGACGCCCACCCCGACAACCACCCCGTGACCTACCCTGGCTAGGGTTGGTGCACACCCACCCTGGTGCCCACCTTGGCACCCACCCTATGACCCACCTTGGCACGCACCTTAGTACCCACCCCGTTACCCACCCTAGGACCCACCCCGTGACCCACCTTGGCCAGGGTGGGTGCCTTGGTGCGCACAACTTGCCTGGGCTGCACACCAGGGCGGGCTCAAGATGGCACCCGCGTTCCGTTTTTTTCACTATCTTTCAAAACGGAAATTTTAAAATCTCATTTTTTTCTTTTTTTTGCCTTTTCTGGAAATTAGTGAAGGCAGCGCATCAAAGGTGCGCAATGCTGGTGCGAACCCGGGAGCGCTCCGATGTGTGCTCCAAGGTGCGGCGTGCACGAAGTCCGAGCCCGGTTTGCCCCGGGTGCGCACCTCGCGTGCACCTTCGCCGGGGTGAGCACCTTGGCTGGGTTGCGCGCCCTGGTGCGTACCAAGGAGCGCTCTGAAGTGTGCTCCAAGGTGCGGCGTGCACGAAGTCGGAGCCCGGTTTGCCCCGGGTGTGCACCTCGGGTGCGCACCTCGCGTGCACCTTCGCTGCGGTGGGCACCTTGGCTGGGTTGCGCGCCTTGGTGGGCACCATGCAGTGCACGAAGTCGGAGCCCGGTTTGCCCCGGGCGCGCACCTCCGCCAGGGTGGGCACCTTGGTGCGCACAACTTGCCTGGGCTGCGCATCAGGAAGGGCTCAAGATGGCACCCGCGTTCCGTTTTTTTCACTATCTTTCAGAACGGAAATTTTAAAATATCGTTTTTTTTTGCCTTTTCTGGAAATTAGTGAAGGCAGCGCATCAAAGGTGCGCAACGCTGGTGCGAACCTGGGAGCGCTCCGATGTGTGCTCCAAGGTGCGGCGTGCACGAAGTCGGAGCCCGGTTTGCCTCGGGTGCGCCCTGGTGGGCACCATGGTGCGCACCAAGGAGCGCTCCGAAGTGTGCTCCAAGGTGCGGCCTGCACGAAGTCGGAGCCCGGTTTGCCCCGGGTGTGCACCTCGGGTGGGCACCTTGGTGCGCATGCCTTGCCTGGGCTGCGCACCAGGGCGGGCTCAAGATGGCACCCGCGTTCCTTTTTTTTCACTATCTTTCAAAACGGAAATTTTAAAATCTCATTTTTTTTTGCCTTTTTCTGGAAATTAGTGAAGGCAGCGCATCAAAGGTGCGCACCTCGCTGCCCACCACGGTGCGCAACGCCGGTGGGCACCCGGGAGTGCTTCGAAGTGTGCTCCAAGGTGCTGCGTGCACGTTGTCGGAGCCCGGTTTGCCCCGGGTGCGCACCTCGCGTGCACCTTCGTCGGGGTGGGCACCTTGGCTTGGTTTGCCCCGGCTGCGCTCCGAAGCGGGGTTATTGGAGCGCCGCCTCTTTTTTTGTCGGAGCGTTTGGTGGGGTTTCTCGCATTGGCTCTTCCGAGGCCCGGTTGCCACCCTGGCGCGCACGAAGTCGGAAGTAGGGTTAATTGCCCGGGTGCGCACCTTTGCCAGGGTGGCACCTTACCTGGGCTGCGCACCAGGGCGGGCTCAAGATGGCACGCGCGTTCCGTTTTTTTCACTATCTTTCAAAACGGAAATTTTAAAATCTCCTTTTTTTTTTGCCTTTTCTGGAAATTAGTGAAGGCAGCGCATCAAAGGTGCGCACCTCGCTGCCCACCTTGGTGTGCTCTGAGGTGCGCACCCGGGAGCGCTACGAAGTGTGCTCCAAGGTGCGGCGTGCACGTTGTCGGAGCCCGGTTTGCCCCGGGTGCGCACCTCGCCTGCACCTTGGCCGGGGTGGGCACCTTGGCTGGGTTTGCCCAGGGTGCGCTCCGAAGCGGGGTTACTGGAGCGCCCCCTCTTTTTTTGTCAGAGAGTTTGGTGGGGTTTCTCGCATTGGCTCTTCCCAGGCCCGGTTGTTGGGTGCGCTCCCACCCTGGCGCGCGCGAAGTTGGAAGTTGGGTTAATTGCCCGGGCGCGCACCTTCGCCAGGGTGGGCACCTTGGTGCGCAAACCTTGGCTGGGCTGCGCACCAGGGCGGGCTCAAGATGGCACCAGCATTCCCTTTTTCTCACTATCTTTCAAAACGGAAATTTTAAAATCTCGTTTTTTTTTTGCCTTTTATGGAAATTAGTGAAGGCATCGCATCAAAGGTGCGCACCTCGCTGCCCACCTTGGTGTGCTCCGAGGTGCCCACCACGGTGCGCAACGCCGGTGCGAACCCGGGAGCGCCCCGATGTGTGCTCCAAGGTGCGGCGTGCACGAAGTCGGACCCCGGTTTGCCCCGGGTGCGCACCTCGCGTGCACCTTGGTGCGCACACCTTGGCTGGGTTGCGCGGCCTGGTGGGCACCATGGTGCGCACCAAGGAGCGCTCCGAAGTGTGCTCCAAGGTGCGGCGTGCACGAAGTCGGAGCCCGGTTTGCCCCGGGTGCGCACCTTCGCCGCGGTGGGCACCATGGCGTGCACGAAGTCGGAGCCCGGTTTGCCCCGGGTGCGCACCTCGCGTGCACCTTCGCCGGGGTGGGCACCTCGGCTGGGTTGCGCGCCCTGGTGCGCACCAAGGAGCGCTCTGAAGTGTGCTCCAAGGTGCGGCGTGCACGAAGTCGGAGCCCGGTTTGCCCCGGGTGTGCACCTCGGGTGCGCACCTCGCGTGCACCTTCGCTGCGGTGGGCACCTTGGCTGGGTTGCGCGCCTTGGTGGGCACCATGCAGTGCACGAAGTCGGAGCCCGGATTGCCCCGGGCGCGCACCTCCGCCAGGGTGGGCACCTTGGTGCGCACAACTTGCCTGGGCTGCGCACCAGGAAGGGCTCAAGATGGCACCCGCGTTCCGTTTTTTTCACTATCTTTCAGAACGGAAATTTTAAAATCTCGTTTTTTTTTGCCTTTTCTGGAAATTAGTGAAGGCAGCGCATCAAAGGTGCGCAACGCTGGTGCGAACCTGGGAGCGCTCCGATGTGTGCTCCAAGGTGCGGCGTGCACGAAGTCGGACCCCGGTTTGCCCCGGGTGCGCACCTCGCGTGCACCTTGGTGCGCACACCTTGGCTGGGTTGCGCGCCCTGGTGGGCACCATGGTGCGCACCAAGGAGCGCTCCGAAGTGTGCTCCAAGGTGCGGCGTGCACGAAGTCGGAGCCCGGTTTGCCCCGGGTGCGCACCTCGCGTGCACCTTCGCCGCGGTGGGCACCATGGCGTGCACGAAGTCGGAGCCCGGTTTGCCCCGGGTGCGCACCTCGCGTGCACCTTCGCCGGGGTGGGCACCTTGGTGTGCAGACCTTGGCTGGGTTGCGCGCCCTGGTGGGCACCATGGTGCGCACCAAGGAGCGCTCCGAAGTGTGCTCCAAGGTGCGGCCTGCACGAAGTCGGAGCCCGGTTTGCCCCGGGTGTGCACCTCGGGTGGGCACCTTGGTGCGCATGCCTTGCCTGGGCTGCGCACCAGGGCGGGCTCAAGATGGCACCCGCGTTCCTTTTTTTTCACTATCTTTCAAAACGGAAATTTTAAAATCTCATTTTTTTTTGCCTTTTTCTGGAAATTAGTGAAGGCAGCGCATCAAAGGTGCGCACCTCGCTGCCCACCACGGTGCGCAACGCCGGTGGGCACCCGGGAGTGCTTCGAAGTGTGCTCCAAGGTGCTGCGTGCACGTTGTCGGAGCCCGGTTTGCCCCGGGTGCGCACCTCGCGTGCACCTTCGTCGGGGTGGGCACCTTGGCTGGGTTTGCCCCGGCTGCGCTCCGAAGCGGGGTTATTGGAGCGCCGCCTCTTTTTTTGTCGGAGCGTTTGGTGGGGTTTCTCGCATTGGCTCTTCCGAGGCCCGGTTGCCACCCTGGCGCGCACGAAGTCGGAAGTAGGGTTAATTGCCCGGGTGCGCACCTTTGCCAGGGTGGGCACCTTACCTGGGCTGCGCACCAGGGCGGGCTCAAGATGGCACGCGCGTTCCGTTTTTTTCACTATCTTTCAAAACGGAAATTTTAAAATCTCCTTTTTTTTTTGCCTTTTCTGGAAATTAGTGAAGGCAGCGCATCAAAGGTGCGCACCTCGCTGCCCACCTTGGTGTGCTCTGAGGTGCGCACCCGGGAGCGCTACGAAGTGTGCTCCAAGGTGCGGCGTGCACGTTGTCGGAGCCCGGTTTGCCCCGGGTGCGCACCTCGCCTGCACCTTGGCCGGGGTGGGCACCTTGGCTGGGTTTGCCCAGGGTGCGCTCCGAAGCGGGGTTACTGGAGCGCCCCCTCTTTTTTTGTCAGAGCGTTTGGTGGGGTTTCTCGCATTGGCTCTTCCCAGGCCCGGTTGTTGGGTGCGCTCCCACCCTGGCGCGCGCGAAGTTGGAAGTTGGATTAATTGCCCGGGCGCGCACCTTCGCCAGGGTGGGCACCTTGGTGCGCACACCTTGGCTGGGCTGCGCACCAGGGCGGGCTCAAGATGGCACCAGCATTCCCTTTTTCTCACTATCTTTCAAAACGGAAATTTTAAAATCTCGTTTTTTTTTTGCCTTTTATGGAAATTAGTGAAGGCATCGCATCAAAGGTGCGCACCTCGCTGCCCACCTTGGTGTGCTCCGAGGTGCCCACCACGGTGCGCAACGCCGGTGCGAACCCGGGAGCGCCCCGATGTGTGCTCCAAGGTGCGGCGTGCACGAAGTCGGACCCCGGTTTGCCCCGGGTGCGCACCTCGCGTGCACCTTGGTGCGCACACCTTGGCTGGGTTGCGCGGCCTGGTGGGCACCATGGTGCGCACCAAGGAGCGCTCCGAAGTGTGCTCCAAGGTGCGGCGTGCACGAAGTCGGAGCCCGGTTTGCCCCGGGTACGCACCTCGCGTGCACCTTCGCCGGGGTGGGCACCTCGGCTGGGTTGCGCGCCCTGGTGCGCACCAAGGAGCGCTCCGAAGTGTGCTCCAAGGTGCGGCGTGCACGAAGTCGGAGCCCGGTTTGCCCCGGGTGCGCACCTTCGCCGCGGTGCGCACCATGGCGTGCACGAAGTCGGAGCCCGGTTTGCCCCGGGTGCGCACCTCGCGTGCACCTTCGGCGGGGTTGCGCGCCCTGGTGGGCACCATGGTGCGCACCAAGGAGCGCTCCGAAGTGTGCTCCAAGGTGCGGCGTGCACGAAGTCGGAGCCCGGTTTGCCCCGGGTGCGCACCTCGCGTGCACCTTCGGCGGGGTTGCGCGCCCTGGTGGGCACCATGGTGCGCACCAAGGAGCGCTCCGAAGTGTGCTCCAAGGTGCGGCGTGCACGAAGTCGGAGCCCGGTTTGCCCCGGGTGCGCACCTCGCGTGCACCTTCGCCGCGGTGGGCACCATGGCGTGCACGAAGTCGGAGCCCGGTTTGCCCCGGGTGCGCACCTCGCGTGCACCTTCGCCGGGGTGGGCACCTCGGCTGGGTTGCGCGCCCTGGTGCGCACCAAGGAGCGCTCCGAAGTGTGCTCCAAGGTGCGGCGTGCACGAAGTCGGAGCCCGGTTTGCCCCGGGTGCGCACCTCGCGTGCACCTTCGCCAGGGTGGGCACCTCGGTGCGCACACCTTCTCAATGTTTTCTTGCCTTTTCTGGAAATTGGTGAAGGCAGCGCATCAAAGGTGCGCACCTCGGTGTGCTCCGAGGTGCGAACCCGAGAGCGCTCCGAGGTGCCCACGAAGTCGAAAGTCGGGTTAATTGCATTGTTTTCCCCGGGTGCGCTCCGAGGTGCGCAACATCGGCGCGCACCAAGGAGGGCTCCGAAGTGTGCTCCAAGGTGCGCACGATGGCGTGCACCTCTGGTGCGCACGATTCGGAGCTCGGTTTGACCGGGGTGCGCACACCTTGGCTGGGTTGCGCACCTTTTGTGCGCTCCAAGGTGCGCACGAAGTCGGAGCTCGGTTTGCCCCGGGTGCGCACCTTCGCCAGGGTGCGCACCTTGATGCGCACGCCTTGGCTGGGCTGCGCACCTTGGTGGGCGCCATGGTGCGCACCTTTCGTGCGCTCCAAGGTGCGCACGAAGTCGGAGCTCGGTTTGCCCCGGGTGCGCACCTTGGTGGGCGCCATGGTGCACTCCGAGGTGCCCAAGATTGGTGCGCACCAAGGAGCGCTCCGAAGTGCGCTCCAAGGTGCGCGCGAAGTCGAAAGTTGGGTTAATTGTCCGGTTTGCCTCGGGTGCGCACCTTGCGTGCACCTTCGCCAGGGTGGGCGCCTTGGTGCGCACACCTTGGCTGGGCTGCGCACACCTTGGCACCCGCGTTTCCTTCATTTTAAATTTTTTTTTTTTACAATCTCTCAAGTGGGAAATTCTATAATCTCAACTTTTTTTGCCTTTTCAGGAAACTTTTGAATGGAGCGCATCATTGGTGCGCTCCGAAGTGTGCTCCAAAGCTCTCTCCAGCTGCGTGCACCTGCCCCGGCCGCGCACCCGGCCCCGCCCAGCTTCGCTCACCTGTCCCGGGCGTCTGGTGCGGAACCTTAGAGTAAGAAACATCACCGTGCACCTTGGCCAACGTGCGCGACTCGACCGAGCGCGCACTGGCCGAGGTGCACACCGATTTCACCTGGGTGCGCGCGCAGCACCTCGGGCGCACCGGGGTGCGCGCACAACGCCCGGGTTGCACCGTGGCCTGTGTGCTCGGGGCGCCTCGGGTGCGCGCTCGGTGTCGCCCCCGCGCGCGCGGTAGTGCGGGCAGCGCACCCCGGCCCGGCCCGGCCCCGACGAGAACGCAAACGGGCAAAAGGTTTATTCAAATAGCATTGCGATGCCCGGCGAAAAACTAAAAAAGGGTGCAACACCGGGACTTCCCGGGAGGTCACCCATCCCAGTACTACTCCGGCCCAAGCGCGCTTAACTGCGGAGTTCTGATGGGATCCGGTGCACTAACGCTGGTATGATCGCACCCGTTATGAGCTTGTCGCAGTGTGTACTTAGCAAACCGCGACCCACGTGCGAATCCACCCCGGCCACCCACCCCCGTCGAGGTGCACACCCTCCCTCGCGAAGTGCGCCCCGTTCGCCAAGTGTGAGCCCTGCCCGGGTGCGCGCACCTTGCTAGGGCGTCGGGTGTGCACCCGGCCCGGCCTACGTGCGTGCACCTGTAGGGGGCGTCGTGTGCGTGCAGTGTCCCGTCTGCAACGCGGTGCCCACACACCACCTCGGGCGCAACGACCTGCGCTCACATGTGGGCCGAGTGCACCTTGGTGCATGTTCGGGGCGCCTCGGGTGCACGCTCGATCTTGCCCCGGTGCACCAAGGCGCTCGGTTTGCCCCGGGTGCGCACTTGGTGCAAGGTGGGCACCCAAAATAGGGATCAAGCACCAAAACACAAGTTTCGGGATGCAAAATGGGACCCAAGGACCACAAATGCGTTCCAAGACCCATGATGGGTCCACGAGAACAAAAATGTGTTCCGAGACTTAATAAACAAATATTGGGTTTTAGGAGAAGAAACATGCTCTGATGCCCAAAACGAGAATCGACCCCGAAAAGGCCACAGGCCAAAAGTGGGATGCGAGACAAAAAAAAATGGGACCCGAGGACCAAAATTGGGTTCCCAGGTCGAAGACAGGGCAACCGGACAAGAAACGACCTCTAAGGCTCGAAATGAGTCCCGACGACTAAAACTTGACAAGAAGCACCCATCAGGCACCCAACTCGACACCCATGGGATGCCGACCCACCCGGGCTTCCACCTAGCACACCTTGGCACCCACCCACCCTCGCACCCAACCTCGCACCCAACTTAGCACCTTTGAACCCACATTGGCACTCACCCTGACCCTGGCACCTTGGAACCCACATTGGCACTCACCTTGACCCTGGCACCCACCTTTGCACTCACCTTGGGACCCACCCTGGCTCCCACCTCGGCACCCACCCAGACACCCACCTTGGTTCCTTGGCACCCACCTTGGATCCTTGGCACCCACCCCGACACCCACCTTGGCACGCAACTTGGCTACTTGCCACCCACCTTGGCTCCTTGACGCCCACCCCGACAACCACCCCGTGACCTACCCTGGCTAGGGTTGGTGCACACCCACCCTGGTGCCCACCTTGGCACCCACCCTATGACCCACCTTGGCACGCACCTTAGTACCCACCCCGTTACCCACCCTAGGACCCACCCCGTGACCCACCTTGGCCAGGGTGGGTGCACCCACCCTGGTGCCCACCTTGGCACCCACCCATCCTAGCACCCAGCCTGTGACCGGGCTTGGAACCCAACCTTGCACCCGCACCCGTCTTGGCCAGTGTGGGTGCGCACCCATCCTGGCACCCACGTTGTGACACACCCTTTAACCCACGCACCCTAGCACCCACGTTGGCACCCACCTTGGAACCCAACCTAGCAACTTGGCACCCACCCCGTGACCCACCTTGGCATCCACCATAGCAGTCGCCGACTTGGCACCCACCTCGGCACCCACCTTGACACTTGTGGACCCACCTTGCCACTCACCCTAGCATCGACCCATCCTAGCACCCACCCTGGCACCTTTGCACCCTAGCACTCACCCATCCTAGCACCTAACCTGTGACCCACCTTGACACTCACCCTCGCACCCACCTTGGAACCCAACCTAGCACCCACCCACCCTGACACCAACCCTAGCACCTACCCACCCTTGCACCCACCCTGTGACCCATCTTGGCACCCACCCATCCTACCACTCAACCTATCACCCACCTTCTCACCCACCTTGGCATCCACCTTAGCACCCACCCACACTGGCACCTTGGCACCCACCTCGGGCAAGGTGGGTGCACACCCACCCTGGCACCCAATTTAGAACCCACCGAGCATGTTACCCACCTTGGCACCCACATTGCAGCCCACCCTAGTACCCACCCTATGACCCACATTGGCATCCACACCCTAGCACCCAGGCACCTCGACACCCGCCTTGACACCCACCCTAGCACTGAACCTGTGACCCACCTTGGAACTCACCCTAGAACCCACCCACCCTGTGAACCACCTTGGCATCCACCTTAGCACCCACCCACCTTGGCACCCACTCTAGCACTCACCCATCCTAACACCCAACTTGTTACCCACCTTGGCACCCGCCCTCGCGTCCACCTTGAAACCCACCCTAGCACCCACCCACGCAGGAGCCCACCTTGGCACCCAACCTAACACCCACGCATCCTGGCACCCAACTTGTGACCCACCTTGGAACCCACCCTAGTACCCACCTTTGAACCCACTATATCACCAACCCACCTTGGCACCCACCCTATGACCCTCTTTGGAATCCACCCTAGCACGCACCCACCCTGGCACCCACCATGGAGCGCACCCTAGCACCCACCCACCTCGGCACGCACCTCAACACCCACCTTGGTGTGCGCACTGCGCCAACCTCTCAAAGACCCTATGTGGTGCGCTCCAAAGTGTACACCTTTGGTGCGCTCCAAGGTGCGCACCTTTGGTGCACACCGAGGTGCACACCAAAGTGTGCACCGAGGTGAGCACCAAAGTGCACTCCAGGGTGCACACCAAGGCGTGCACCTTTGGTGCGGTCAATGCAAACGAATTCGGAAGTTGGGGTCGATGTCCTAATCGCTGCTGCAGACTACACGTATGAGAATCGGACAAATAGCTTTATATAGGGGAGGTGTTGCGTTTGATGGGTCGACTCCCCTGGTTGTGTGCACTGCACCAACTTCAAAGACCCTGTCTTGTTTAAGAAGTCAAAAGTTGGGGTGGATGTCCTAATCATTGCTGCAGTCTACGCATGTATGAGAATCAGACAAATAGCTTATATAGGGGAGGTGTTGCATTCGGTGGGTTGACTCCCCTGGTTGTGCGCACTGCGCCAACCTCAAAGACCCCGCATAGCAGAAGAAGTCGGAAGTCGGATTTTGGTGAGCACCAAGGCGTGCACCTTTGGTGCGGTCAACGCAGACGAATTCAGAAGTTGGGGTGGATGTCCTAATCGTTGTTGCAGGCTACACATGTATGAGAATCAGACAAATAGCTTATATAGGGGAGGTGTTGGGTTTGATGGGTCAACTCCCTTGGTTGTGCGCATTACGCCAACCTCAAAGACCTTGTTTTCGTTAAGAAGTCAAAAGTTGGGGTCAATGTCCTAATGGCTCCTGCAGGCTACACATGTATGAGAATCGGACAAATAGCTTATATAGGGGAGGTGTTGGGTTTGATGGGTCGACTCCCCTGGTTGTGCGCATTACGTCAACCTCAAAGACCTTGTTTTCGTTAAGAAGTCAAAAGTTGGGGTCGATGTCCTAATTGCTCCTGTAGACTACACATGTATGAGAATCAGACAAATAGCTTATATAGGGGAGGTGTTGGGTTTGATGGGTTGACTCCCCTAGTTGTTCGCATTACACCAACCTCAAAGACCTTGTTTTCGTTTAGAAGCCGAAAGTTGGGGTCGATGTCCTAATTGCTCTTGCAGGCTACGCATGTATGAGAATCAGACAAATAGCTTATATAGGGGAGGTGTTGGGTTTGATGGGTCGACTCCCCTGGTTGTGCGCATTGCGCCAACCTCAAAGACCCTGCATTGCGGATGAAGTCGAAAGTCAGAGTTTGGTGTGCTACAAGGTGTGGTCGAAGGTGCTCACCTAGGTGTGCACCTTTGGAGCACAGGAAAAGTGCCCTCCAAAAGTGCGCACCTTTGGAGTGCACAAAAGTGCCCTCCAAAAGTGCGCACCTTTGGAGCGCAGAAAAGTGCCCTCCAAAAAGTGCCCTCCAAAAGTGCGCACCTTTGGAGCGCAGAAAAGTGCCCTCCAAAAAGTGCCCTCCAAAAGTGCGCACCTTTGGAGCGCAGAAAAGTGCCCTCCAAAAAGTGCCCTCCAAAAGTGCGCACCTTTGGAGCGCAGAAAAGTGCCCTCCAAAAAGTGCCCTCCAAAAGTGCGCACCTTTGGAGCGCAGAAAAGTGCCCTCCAAAAAGTGCCCTCCAAAAGTGCGCACCTTTGGAGCGCAGAAAAGTGCCCTCCAAAAAGTGCCCTCCAAAAGTGCGCACCTTTGGAGCGCAGAAAAGTGCCCTCCAAAAAGTGCCCTCCAAAAGTGCGCACCTTTGGAGCGCAGAAAAGTGCCCTCCAAAAAGTGCCCTCCAAAAGTGCGCACCTTTGGAGCGCAGAAAAGTGCCCTCCAAAAAGTGCCCTCCAAAAGTGCGCACCTTTGGAGCGCAGAAAAGTGCCCTCCAAAAAGTGCCCTCCAAAAGTGCGCACCTTTGGAGCGCAGAAAAGTGCCCTCCAAAAGTGCGCACTTTTGGTGCGCACCAAGGCGCTGGTTCGGTCGTTGCAGGCGAGTTCGGAAGTTGGGGTCGATGTCCTGAGCGGAGGTGCAAACTACACAGGTGTCGGAATCGGACAAATAGCTTATATAGGGGAGGTGTATGCTTCGATGGGTCGACTCCCCAGGTTGAGCGCACCGCGCCAACCTCAAAGACCCTACGGTATGGATGAAGTCGGAAGTTGGGTCCGATGACCGATTCGATTAGTAGGTATGCTCATGAGGTCGGAATTTGGGTCCGATGACCTGCCATGTGCAGGAAGGCGAATGTTGACACTGTGCGTTGCAAGGTGCACACCAAGGCGCTGGTGCGGTCTTTTTAGTCGAGTTCGGAAGTTGGGGTCGATGTCCTGATCGGAGGTGCAAGCTACACAGGTGTGGGAATCGGACAAATAGCTTATATAGGGGAGGTGTATGCTTCGTTGGGTCGACTCCCCGGGTTGAGCGCACCGCGCCAACCTCAAAGACCCTACGGTATGGATGAAGTCGGAAGTTGGGTCCGATGACCGATTCGATATGTAGGCATACTCGCGAGGTCGGAATTTGGGTCCGATGACCTGCCACGTGCAGGAAGGCGAATGTTGGCACTGTGCGTTGCAAGGTGCGCACCAAGGCGCTGGTTCGGTCGTTGGAGGCGAGTTCGGAAGTTGGGGTCGATGTCTTGATCGGAGGTGCAAACTACACAGGTGTGGGAATCGGACAAATAGCTTATATAGGGGAGGTGTATGCTTCGTTGGGTCGACTCCCCGGGTTGAGCGCACCGCGCCAACCTCAAAGACCCTACGGTATGGATGAAGTCGGAAGTTGGGTCCGATGACCGATTCGATATGTAGGCATACTCGCGAGGTCGGAATTTGGGTCCGATGACCTGCCATGTGCAGGAAGGCGAATGTTGGGACTGTGCGTCGCAAGGTGCGCACCAAGGCGCTGGTGCCGTCGTTGCAGTCGAGTTCGGAAGTTGGGGTCGATGTCCTGGTCAGAGGTGCAAACTACACAGGTGTGGGAATCGGACAAATAGCTTATATAGGGGAGGTGTATGCTTCGATGGGTCGACTCCCTGGGTTGAGCGCACCGCGCCAACCTCAAAGACCCTACAGTATGGATGAAGTCGGAAGTTGGGTCCGATGACCGATTCGATACGTAGGCATATTGGCGAGGTCTGAATTTGTGTCCGATGACCTGCCATGCGCAGGAAGGCGGAATTTGGGTCCGATGACCGAGTTGATGGCGTGCCATGCGCAGAAAGGCGGAATTTGGGTCCGATGACCGAGTTGATGTTGATGGCCCGCCATGCACAGGAAGGCGGAATTTGGGTCCGATGACCGATTTGAAGGCGTGCCATACGCAAAAAGGCGGAGTTTGGGTCCGATGACCGAGTTGATATTGATGGCCCGCCATGCGCAGGAAGGCGGAATTTGGGTCCGATGACCTGACATACGCATGGAGTCCGACTCGGGGGCCGATGTTCGATTCGATGACTTGCATTGTGGGTAAAGTCGGAAGTTGTGGTCTTTGACCCGATTCGATGACCAGACTTCGGCTGCTTGAGAATCGGACAAATAACTTATATAGGGGAGGTAGTGTTCTCGAGCATCCTCCCCCCGTGCCCGTTTATGTCGATTGATGCTGGTGCTCGACTGGTTGGAGCGCTCGGATGCAAAAATCTTGCACCAGGATTTATCGATTGTGATGGACACGGCAAGTCTCCTGATTGCTATGCAGGAGCTCATCGTGAATCTCTATGCGGCCTTGGTATGGACTCGACCTGCGGAATGGTTCGGCAATGGTAGTCGCTCCAACACGTCCTTGCAATGGCCACAGAGGTGATTCGACTAGAGCTCCAGTCTAGCTTTTGGGTTGCTTGGCGGACTGGTATAGCCGCGATCGAGTTCCGGCCATGAACGTTTTAGATAGCTCTTGGGCTTTCTGGGACGGAAGTCGGAAGTTTGGGCTGTTGTCCGATTTGATGACCATTCTTCGGATGTGTGAGAATCGGACAAATAACTTATATAGGGGACTGTGTTGTCTCACGCAGCCCCCTCCGTGCCCCTCTATCTCGACCGATGTTGGTGCTTGAAAGGGTTGGGATCGCTCGGATTTATAAACGTGCACCACCATTTGTCGAGTGTGAGGGACGCGGCAGGTCTCCTAAATGCTATGCGGGCGCTCTCTGAGAATCTCTATCCGGCCTCGACACAGACTAGTCTTGCTGAATGGTTTGGCACTGGTAGTCGATCCAACACGTCGTTGTTGTGGCCGCCTAGGCGATTCGATTCGAGCCCCCGTCTAGCTTTTGGGTTGCTTGGCGGATTTTGCCCTATCCGCAAGTGAGCTCGGTCCCTAAACGTTCGAGAAACCCGATTGCTATGCGCCGACTCTCTTTCTTGCGAGCCTCCATCTAGCTTTTGGGTCTCTACGGAACGGAAGTCGGAATCTGGGACCGTTGTTTGATTCGACGAGGCAGACTACGGTTGTGCGAGAATCGGACAAATAACTTATATAGGGGAGGTGTTGACTGGAGCATTCTCCCCCGTGCCCCTCTAACTCGACCAATGCTGGCGCTCGAACGGTGGTAGCGCTCGGATTTTCATTGAGCGCCAGCATTGGTCGATTTAGAGGGGCATGCGAGATTCCCGAATGCTATGCGAGGGCTCTAACGGAAATGTCTATTGGTTTCGGTATGGATGCAATTGCGAGTGGTTCGGCAAAGGTAGTCGTTCCGATGCGTCCATGTCGTGGCCAAATCGATAATTCGATTTGAGCCCTCGTATAGCATTTGGGTCTCTCGATGTGATTCCGCATTCCAGTCCCTTTGGGCACTGCTTGAGCCGCATCCCAGGGGGTTCCCTTCCCAATAATCTGCCTCGCAACCCGATTGCTATGCGGTGAGGCTCCTCGGCCGCCTCGGAACTATCTGTGTATCAGACGCATCGCGGGATAAGGGGTTGGCAACGGTAGTCGCCCCAAGCGCGTCCGATGCTTGGACCATTCCGAGGCGGCCCTGAAGCCTCTTCCGTCTAGCCGTTGGGTCCTTCTCGCCGCATCCCTCGCCTCGCAACCCGATTGCTATGCGGTGAGGCTCCTCGGCCGCCTCGGAACTATCTGTGTATCGGACGCGTCGCGGGATAAGGGGTTGTCACTGGTAGTCGCCCCAAGCGCGTCCGATGCTTGGACCATTCCGAGGCGGCCCTGAAGCCTCTTCCGTCTAGCCGTTGGGTCCTTCTCGCCGCATCCCTCGCCTCGCACCCCGATTGCTATGCGGTGAGGCTCCTCGGCCGCCTCGGAACTATCTGTGTATCGGACGCGTCGCGGGATAAGGGGTTGTCATTGGTAGTCGCCCCAAGCGCGTCCGATGCTTGGACCATTCCGAGGCGGCCCTGAAGCCTCTTCCGTCTAGCCGTTGGGTCCTTCTCGCCGCATCCCTCGCCTCGCACCCCGATTGCTATGCGGTGAGGCTCCTCGGCCGCCTCGGAACTATCTGTGTATCGGACGCGTCGCGGGATAAGGGGTTGTCATTGGTAGTCGCCCCAAGCGCGTCCGATGCTTGGACCATTCCGAGGCGGCCCTGAAGCCTCTTCCGTCTAGCCGTTGGGTCCTTCTCGCCGCATCCCTCGCCTCGCACCCCGATTGCTATGCGGTGAGGCTCCTCGGCCGCCTCGGAACTATCTGTGTATCGGACGCGTCGCGGGATAAGGGGTTGTCACTGGTAGTCGCCCCAAGCGCGTCCGATGCTTGGACCATTCCGAGGCGGCCCTGAAGCCTCTTCCATCTAGCCGTTGGGTCCTTCTCGCCGCATCCCTCGCCTCGCACCCCGATTGCTATGCGGTGAGGCTCCTCGGCCGCCTCGGAACTATCTGTGTATCGGACGCGTCGCGGGATAAGGGGTTGTCACTGGTAGTCGCCCCAAGCGCGTTCGATGCTTGGACCATTCCGAGGCGGCCCTGAAGCCTCTTCCGTCTAGCCGTTGGGTCCTTCTCGCCGCATCCCTCGCCTCGCACCCCGATTGCTATGCGGTGAGGCTCCTCGGCCGCCTCGGAACTATCTGTGTATCGGACACGTCGCGGGATAAGGGGTTGTCACTGGTAGTCGCCCCAAGCGCGTCCGATGCTTGGACCATTCCGAGGCGGACCCGAAGCCTCTTCCGTCTAGCCGTTGGGTCCTTCTCGCCGCATCCTTCGCCTCGCACCCCGATTGCTATGCGGTGAGGCTCCTCGGCCGCCTCGGAACTATCTGTGTATCGGACGCGTCGCGGGATAAGGGGTTGTCACTGGTAGTCGCCCCAAGCGCGTCCGATGCTTGGACCATTCCGAGGCGGACCCGAAGCCTCTTCCGTCTAGCCGTTGGGTCCTTCTCGCCGCATCCCTCGCCTCGCACCCCGATTGCTATGCGGTGAGGCTCCTCGGCCGCCTTGGAACTATCTGTGTATCGGACGCGTCGCGGGATAAGGGGTTGTCACTGGTAGTCGCCCCAAGCGCGTCCGATGCTTGGACCATTCCGAGGCGGACCCGAAGCCTCTTCCGTCTAGCCGTTGGGTCCTTCTCGCCGCATCCCTCGCCTCGCACCCCGATTGCTATGCGGTGAGGCTCCTCGGCCGCCTTGGAACTATCTGTGTATCGGACGCGTCGCGGGATAAGGGGTTGTCACTGGTAGTCGCCCCAAGCGCGTCCGATGCTTGGACCATTCCGAGGCGGACCCGAAGCCTCTTCCGTCTAGCCGTTGGGTCCTTCTCGCCGCATCCCTCGCCTCGCACCCCGATTGCTATGCGGTGAGGCTCCTCGGCCGCCTTGGAACTATCTGTGTATCGGACGCGTCGCGGGATAAGGGGTTGTCACTGGTAGTCGCCCCAAGCGCGTCCGATGCTTGGACCATTCCGAGGCGGCCCCGAAGCCTCTTCCGTCTAGCCGTTGGGTCCTTCTCGCCGCATCCCTCGCCTCGCACCCCGATTGCTATGCGGTGAGGCTCCTCGGCCGCCTTGGAACTATCTGTGTATCGGACGCGTCGCGGGATAAGGGGTTGTCACTGGTAGTCGCCCCAAGCGCGTCCGATGCTTGGACCATTCCGAGGCGGCCCCGAAGCCTCTTCCGTGTAGCCGTTGGGTCCTTCTCGCCGCATCCCTCGCCTCGCACCCCGATTGCTATGCGGTGAGGCTCCTCGGCCGCCTTGGAACTATCTGTGTATCGGACGCGTCGCGGGATAAGGGGTTGTCACTGGTAGTCGCCCCAAGCGCGTCCGATGCTTGGACCATTCCGAGGCGGACCTGAAGCCTCTTCCCTCTAGCCGTTGGGGCTTTCTCGCCGCATCCCTCGCCTCGCACCCTGATTGCTATGCTGTGAGGCTCCTCGGCCGCCTTGGAACTATCTGTGTATCGGACGCATCGCGGGATAAGGGGTTGGCAGTGGTAGTCGCCCCAAGCGCATCCGATGCTTGGACCATTCCGAGGCGGCCCTGCAGCCTCTTCCGTCTAGCCGTTGGGGCCATCTCGCCGCATCCCCCACCTCGCACCACGATTGCTATGCGGTGAGGCTCCTTGGCCGCCTCGGAACTATCTGTGTATCGGACGCATCGCGGGATAAGGGGTTGTCACTGGTAGTCGCCCCAAGCGCGTCCGATGCTTGGACTATTCCGAGGCGGCCCTGCAGCCTCTTCCGTCTAGCCGTTGGGGCCATCTCGCTGCATCCCCCACCTCCTCGGCCGCCTCGGAACTATCTGTGTATCGGACGCATCGCGGGATAAGGGGTTGGCAGTGGTAGTCGCCCCAAGCGCGTCCGATGCTTGGACTATTCCGAGGCAGCCCTGCAGCCTCTTCCGTCTAGCCTTTGGGGCCATCTCGCCGCATCCCTCGCCTCGCACCCCGATTGCTATGCGGTGAGGCTCCTCGGCCGCCTGGGAACTATCTTTGTATCGGACGCATCGCGGGATAAGGGGTTGTCACTGGTAGTCGCCCCAAGCGCGTCCGATGCTTGGACTATTCCGAGGCGGCCCTGTGGCCTCTTCCGTCTAGCCGTTGGGGCCATCTCGCCGCATCCCCCACCTCGCACCCCGATTGCTATGCGGTGAGGCTCTTCGGCCGCCTTGGAACTATCTTCGTATCGGACGCATCGCGGGATAAGGGGTTGTCACTGGTAGTGGCCCCAAGCGCGTCCGATGCTTGGACTATTCCGAGGCGGCCCTGCAGCCTCTTCCGTCTAGCCGTTGGGGCCATCTCGCCGCATCCCCCACCTCGCACCCCGATTGCTATGCGGTGAGGCTCCTCGGCCGCCTTGGAACTATCTTCGTATCGGACGCATCGCGGGATAAGGGGTTGTCACTGGTAGTCGCCCCAAGCGCGTCCGATGCTTGGACTATTCCGACGCGGCCCTGTGGCCTCTTCCGTCTAGCCGTTGGGGCCATCTCGCCGCATCCCCCACCTCGCACCCCGATTGCTATGCGGTGAGGCTCCTCGGCCGCCTTGGAACCATCTTCGTATCGGACGCATCGCGGGATAGGGGGCTGTCACTGGTAGTCGCCCCAAGCGTGTCCGATGCTTGGACCATTCCTAGGCGGCCCTGAAGCCTCTTCCGTCTAGCCGTTGGGGCCTTCCCGCCCCATCCCTCGCCTCGCACCCCCGATTGCTATGCGGTGAGGCTCCTCGGCCGCCTTGGAACCATCTGTGTATCGGACGCATCGCGGGATAAGGGGTTGGCACTGGCAGTCGCCCCAAGCGCGTCCGATGCTTGGACCATTCCGAGGTGGCCCTGAAGCCTCTTCCGTCTAGCCGTTGGGGCCTTCCCGCCCCATCCCTCGCCTCGCACCCCAATTGATATGCGGTGAGGCTCCTCGGCCGCCTTGGAACTATCTGTGTATCGGACGCATCGCGGGATAAGGGGTTGGCACTGGTAGTCGTCCCAATCGCATCCGATGCTTGGACCATTCCGAGGCGGCCCTGCAGCCTCTTCCGTTTAGCCGTCGGGGCCTTCCCGCCGCATCCGTCGCCTCGCATCCCGATTCCTATGCGGTGAGTCTTCTCGGCCGCCGCGGAACTATACCTGTTATTGCTACTGCATCCTTCGGCTGGTAACCTCCTCTGCCGCCTTGGAACGTTCTCTTTGTCGGACGCGTCGCGGGATAAGGGGTTGGCACTGGTAGTCGCCCCAAGCGCGCCCGATGCATAGACCGCTCCGAGTCGACCTTGCTTTCAGCCTCTCACATGCATAGACCTCTCTGAGTCGACCCTGCAGCCTCTCACGTTTAGCCTTTGGAATCTCGCCTCACAACATGATTGCTATCCTTGATGCATCCCTTGCCTCGAGCCCTGATTGCTTTCTTGGCTGCATCCCTCCTCTCCTCACAGCCCGGTTGTCATCACTGCTTCATCCGTCGCTTCATGCATTCTGGCTGCTGGGCCCTTCCCACCGCACACCTCGATTGCTATCTCTTCTGCATCACACACCCCGATTGCTATCTCTGCTACATCCCTCGGCTCTCACTTCTGCATCCTTCGCCTCACACCTCGATTGCTATCAATGCTGCATCCGTAACCTCACACCCCGATTGCTATGCGGGGAGGCTCCTTGGCCGCCTTGGAAATTTCTGTGTGTCGGACGCACCGCGGGATAAGGGGTTGGCACTGGTAGTCGCCCCAAGTGCGCCCGATTCTTAGACCGCTTCGAGGTGACCTCGTAGCCTCTTTCGTCCAGGCTTCCTGCCTTCAACGCCCTTTTTACACCTCGATTGCTATGCGCGGGCTCGTTGGCGTCTATCACCTCTCTGCGAAGAGTGGCACGATGATTGTTGGGGTAAATCGTAGCAGTCCGATCTCTGGCCTTGGGCCATTGTGAGGGCTGATCGATTTCCTGTGCGCATCTCGTGTTCGCCCA
The DNA here is from genome assembly GCF_030272615.1 of Cryptomeria japonica. NCBI lineage: Eukaryota > Viridiplantae > Streptophyta > Pinopsida > Cupressales > Cupressaceae > Cryptomeria > Cryptomeria japonica. Next base: position 128,948 of record NW_026729093.1, read on the forward strand.
GTAACAGACTCGACGACTTGTAATCGGTCTTGTTCCCGATTGTTCCTGGAGGTAGTCTTCGGAACTCTTGGATTTGACCTGTCACTCGAACTGTCCTCTTCCGAGGATGCTTGTGTGTGTGTGCTTGTGCCATTTCCTTGGCGGTATTAACGAGATATTAAAGAGCGGAGTGAGCGCCTCGCCCAGCTATGTTTGGGGCTCTCACTCCCTTACCCGGTGTGCGACCGCTTTGCACGTAGGTTGCGGAGCATCGCGACTCTTTCGATGTTTGGCGGTTGTCTTCCGGTGATGCGTTGGTCCCGAAGTGCACGTTACTAGCATTTCTGCCATTGTTCTCGATCTTTGGCACGTTCCTTCGTTGCAATTGGATATATATCTCCGTTTATACGCGCAGGCTTCTCCCGCCTATTCAGCGCTGTCCCACTCTCAGCACTCTCGTGGTCTCCTTGGCTTCTCTCTCCCGTGAGCGAGCTCTCTTCTCGAGTCTTTTCCATGTCCCATGGAGGTTGCCTTGCGAAATTCGGGCACACAAACGTGACCGGATAAGAGCGGAATTGCCTATGAGGAGAAGCTCACCTTAGGGAGCAGCAATGCCGAGTGTTTCGACAGAGGGTAGAGGGGGCGTTGTTTGGGCGGTTGCACAAAAGAGTGCTACGTTTGCACTGAAGGTTGCTTCTTCGTCTCCGACGAACTCTTCGAGGCAAAAAAGCTTGTTTACGGGGTCGAGGTGGGACTGTTCGTGCGAGTTGCGCCACCAAAAGTGCGTAGGGGGCATATACCTGGGAAATGGATGTCTCTGAGTGGCCTTACTCGGTCGCGTGCACGGTGCATTCTCTAACGGCAGGACTGTCGCGAGCATGTGCGGTTCGGATGTTTTCGGGTAAAGGGTTCCGTACGGGATGTTCTTCCCAGGCTCCTGTGAACCGAGACTCTGCATCGTCATGCTCCGGCTCCCGTGGGTGCTTCATGCCTCGTCGAGCTGTTTGTCGTGGACGATTAAGGCCGAGGCCTTCCTTCGAGAGGGGAATTGTTCAGGCTGGTCGAGGCGGGATT
>NW_026729093.1:140000-162500 GCF_030272615.1 Cryptomeria japonica
CTCTTTTTTTGTCAGAGCGTTTGGTGGGGTTTCTCGCATTGGCTCTTCCCAGGCCCGGTTGTTGGGTGCGCTCCCACCCTGGCGCGCGCGAAGTTGGAAGTTGGGTTAATTGCCCGGGCGCGCACCTTCGCCAGGGTGGGCACCTTGGTGCGCACACCTTGGCTGGGCTGCGCACCAGGGCGGGCTCAAGATGGCACCAGCATTCCCTTTTTCTCACTATCTTTCAAAACGGAAATTTTAAAATCTCGTTTTTTTTTTGCCTTTTATGGAAATTAGTGAAGGCATCGCATCAAAGGTGCGCACCTCGCTGCCCACCTTGGTGTGCTCCGAGGTGCCCACCACGGTGCGCAACGCCGGTGCGAACCCGGGAGCGCCCCGATGTGTGCTCCAAGGTGCGGCGTGCACGAAGTCGGACCCCGGTTTGCCCCGGGTGCGCACCTCGCGTGCACCTTGGTGCGCACACCTTGGCTGGGTTGCGCGGCCTGGTGGGCACCATGGTGCGCACCAAGGAGCGCTCCGAAGTGTGCTCCAAGGTGCGGCGTGCACGAAGTCGGAGCCCGGTTTGCCCCGGGTACGCACCTCGCGTGCACCTTCGCCGGGGTGGGCACCTCGGCTGGGTTGCGCGCCCTGGTGCGCACCAAGGAGCGCTCCGAAGTGTGCTCCAAGGTGCGGCGTGCACGAAGTCGGAGCCCGGTTTGCCCCGGGTGCGCACCTCGCGTGCACCTTCGGCGGGGTTGCGCGCCCTGGTGGGCACCATGGTGCGCACCAAGGAGCGCTCCGAAGTGTGCTCCAAGGTGCGGCGTGCACGAAGTCGGAGCCCGGTTTGCCCCGGGTGCGCACCTCGCGTGCACCTTCGGCGGGGTTGCGCGCCCTGGTGGGCACCATGGTGCGCACCAAGGAGCGCTCCGAAGTGTGCTCCAAGGTGCGGCGTGCACGAAGTCGGAGCCCGGTTTGCCCCGGGTGCGCACCTCGCGTGCACCTTCGCCGCGGTGGGCACCATGGCGTGCACGAAGTCGGAGCCCGGTTTGCCCCGGGTGCGCACCTCGCGTGCACCTTCGCCGGGGTGGGCACCTCGGCTGGGTTGCGCGCCCTGGTGCGCACCAAGGAGCGCTCCGAAGTGTGCTCCAAGGTGCGGCGTGCACGAAGTCGGAGCCCGGTTTGCCCCGGGTGCGCACCTCGCGTGCACCTTCGCCAGGGTGGGCACCTCGGTGCGCACACCTTCTCAATGTTTTCTTGCCTTTTCTGGAAATTGGTGAAGGCAGCGCATCAAAGGTGCGCACCTCGGTGTGCTCCGAGGTGCGAACCCGAGAGCGCTCCGAGGTGCCCACGAAGTCGAAAGTCGGGTTAATTGCATTGTTTTCCCCGGGTGCGCTCCGAGGTGCGCAACATCGGCGCGCACCAAGGAGGGCTCCGAAGTGTGCTCCAAGGTGCGCACGATGGCGTGCACCTCTGGTGCGCACGATTCGGAGCTCGGTTTGACCGGGGTGCGCACACCTTGGCTGGGTTGCGCACCTTTTGTGCGCTCCAAGGTGCGCACGAAGTCGGAGCTCGGTTTGCCCCGGGTGCGCACCTTCGCCAGGGTGCGCACCTTGATGCGCACGCCTTGGCTGGGCTGCGCACCTTGGTGGGCGCCATGGTGCGCACCTTTCGTGCGCTCCAAGGTGCGCACGAAGTCGGAGCTCGGTTTGCCCCGGGTGCGCACCTTGGTGGGCGCCATGGTGCACTCCGAGGTGCCCAAGATTGGTGCGCACCAAGGAGCGCTCCGAAGTGCGCTCCAAGGTGCGCGCGAAGTCGAAAGTTGGGTTAATTGTCCGGTTTGCCTCGGGTGCGCACCTTGCGTGCACCTTCGCCAGGGTGGGCGCCTTGGTGCGCACACCTTGGCTGGGCTGCGCACACCTTGGCACCCGCGTTTCCTTCATTTTAAATTTTTTTTTTTTACAATCTCTCAAGTGGGAAATTCTATAATCTCAACTTTTTTTGCCTTTTCAGGAAACTTTTGAATGGAGCGCATCATTGGTGCGCTCCGAAGTGTGCTCCAAAGCTCTCTCCAGCTGCGTGCACCTGCCCCGGCCGCGCACCCGGCCCCGCCCAGCTTCGCTCACCTGTCCCGGGCGTCTGGTGCGGAACCTTAGAGTAAGAAACATCACCGTGCACCTTGGCCAACGTGCGCGACTCGACCGAGCGCGCACTGGCCGAGGTGCACACCGATTTCACCTGGGTGCGCGCGCAGCACCTCGGGCGCACCGGGGTGCGCGCACAACGCCCGGGTTGCACCGTGGCCTGTGTGCTCGGGGCGCCTCGGGTGCGCGCTCGGTGTCGCCCCCGCGCGCGCGGTAGTGCGGGCAGCGCACCCCGGCCCGGCCCGGCCCCGACGAGAACGCAAACGGGCAAAAGGTTTATTCAAATAGCATTGCGATGCCCGGCGAAAAACTAAAAAAGGGTGCAACACCGGGACTTCCCGGGAGGTCACCCATCCCAGTACTACTCCGGCCCAAGCGCGCTTAACTGCGGAGTTCTGATGGGATCCGGTGCACTAACGCTGGTATGATCGCACCCGTTATGAGCTTGTCGCAGTGTGTACTTAGCAAACCGCGACCCACGTGCGAATCCACCCCGGCCACCCACCCCCGTCGAGGTGCACACCCTCCCTCGCGAAGTGCGCCCCGTTCGCCAAGTGTGAGCCCTGCCCGGGTGCGCGCACCTTGCTAGGGCGTCGGGTGTGCACCCGGCCCGGCCTACGTGCGTGCACCTGTAGGGGGCGTCGTGTGCGTGCAGTGTCCCGTCTGCAACGCGGTGCCCACACACCACCTCGGGCGCAACGACCTGCGCTCACATGTGGGCCGAGTGCACCTTGGTGCATGTTCGGGGCGCCTCGGGTGCACGCTCGATCTTGCCCCGGTGCACCAAGGCGCTCGGTTTGCCCCGGGTGCGCACTTGGTGCAAGGTGGGCACCCAAAATAGGGATCAAGCACCAAAACACAAGTTTCGGGATGCAAAATGGGACCCAAGGACCACAAATGCGTTCCAAGACCCATGATGGGTCCACGAGAACAAAAATGTGTTCCGAGACTTAATAAACAAATATTGGGTTTTAGGAGAAGAAACATGCTCTGATGCCCAAAACGAGAATCGACCCCGAAAAGGCCACAGGCCAAAAGTGGGATGCGAGACAAAAAAAAATGGGACCCGAGGACCAAAATTGGGTTCCCAGGTCGAAGACAGGGCAACCGGACAAGAAACGACCTCTAAGGCTCGAAATGAGTCCCGACGACTAAAACTTGACAAGAAGCACCCATCAGGCACCCAACTCGACACCCATGGGATGCCGACCCACCCGGGCTTCCACCTAGCACACCTTGGCACCCACCCACCCTCGCACCCAACCTCGCACCCAACTTAGCACCTTTGAACCCACATTGGCACTCACCCTGACCCTGGCACCTTGGAACCCACATTGGCACTCACCTTGACCCTGGCACCCACCTTTGCACTCACCTTGGGACCCACCCTGGCTCCCACCTCGGCACCCACCCAGACACCCACCTTGGTTCCTTGGCACCCACCTTGGATCCTTGGCACCCACCCCGACACCCACCTTGGCACGCAACTTGGCTACTTGCCACCCACCTTGGCTCCTTGACGCCCACCCCGACAACCACCCCGTGACCTACCCTGGCTAGGGTTGGTGCACACCCACCCTGGTGCCCACCTTGGCACCCACCCTATGACCCACCTTGGCACGCACCTTAGTACCCACCCCGTTACCCACCCTAGGACCCACCCCGTGACCCACCTTGGCCAGGGTGGGTGCCTTGGTGCGCACAACTTGCCTGGGCTGCACACCAGGGCGGGCTCAAGATGGCACCCGCGTTCCGTTTTTTTCACTATCTTTCAAAACGGAAATTTTAAAATCTCATTTTTTTCTTTTTTTTGCCTTTTCTGGAAATTAGTGAAGGCAGCGCATCAAAGGTGCGCAATGCTGGTGCGAACCCGGGAGCGCTCCGATGTGTGCTCCAAGGTGCGGCGTGCACGAAGTCCGAGCCCGGTTTGCCCCGGGTGCGCACCTCGCGTGCACCTTCGCCGGGGTGAGCACCTTGGCTGGGTTGCGCGCCCTGGTGCGTACCAAGGAGCGCTCTGAAGTGTGCTCCAAGGTGCGGCGTGCACGAAGTCGGAGCCCGGTTTGCCCCGGGTGTGCACCTCGGGTGCGCACCTCGCGTGCACCTTCGCTGCGGTGGGCACCTTGGCTGGGTTGCGCGCCTTGGTGGGCACCATGCAGTGCACGAAGTCGGAGCCCGGTTTGCCCCGGGCGCGCACCTCCGCCAGGGTGGGCACCTTGGTGCGCACAACTTGCCTGGGCTGCGCATCAGGAAGGGCTCAAGATGGCACCCGCGTTCCGTTTTTTTCACTATCTTTCAGAACGGAAATTTTAAAATATCGTTTTTTTTTGCCTTTTCTGGAAATTAGTGAAGGCAGCGCATCAAAGGTGCGCAACGCTGGTGCGAACCTGGGAGCGCTCCGATGTGTGCTCCAAGGTGCGGCGTGCACGAAGTCGGAGCCCGGTTTGCCTCGGGTGCGCCCTGGTGGGCACCATGGTGCGCACCAAGGAGCGCTCCGAAGTGTGCTCCAAGGTGCGGCCTGCACGAAGTCGGAGCCCGGTTTGCCCCGGGTGTGCACCTCGGGTGGGCACCTTGGTGCGCATGCCTTGCCTGGGCTGCGCACCAGGGCGGGCTCAAGATGGCACCCGCGTTCCTTTTTTTTCACTATCTTTCAAAACGGAAATTTTAAAATCTCATTTTTTTTTGCCTTTTTCTGGAAATTAGTGAAGGCAGCGCATCAAAGGTGCGCACCTCGCTGCCCACCACGGTGCGCAACGCCGGTGGGCACCCGGGAGTGCTTCGAAGTGTGCTCCAAGGTGCTGCGTGCACGTTGTCGGAGCCCGGTTTGCCCCGGGTGCGCACCTCGCGTGCACCTTCGTCGGGGTGGGCACCTTGGCTTGGTTTGCCCCGGCTGCGCTCCGAAGCGGGGTTATTGGAGCGCCGCCTCTTTTTTTGTCGGAGCGTTTGGTGGGGTTTCTCGCATTGGCTCTTCCGAGGCCCGGTTGCCACCCTGGCGCGCACGAAGTCGGAAGTAGGGTTAATTGCCCGGGTGCGCACCTTTGCCAGGGTGGCACCTTACCTGGGCTGCGCACCAGGGCGGGCTCAAGATGGCACGCGCGTTCCGTTTTTTTCACTATCTTTCAAAACGGAAATTTTAAAATCTCCTTTTTTTTTTGCCTTTTCTGGAAATTAGTGAAGGCAGCGCATCAAAGGTGCGCACCTCGCTGCCCACCTTGGTGTGCTCTGAGGTGCGCACCCGGGAGCGCTACGAAGTGTGCTCCAAGGTGCGGCGTGCACGTTGTCGGAGCCCGGTTTGCCCCGGGTGCGCACCTCGCCTGCACCTTGGCCGGGGTGGGCACCTTGGCTGGGTTTGCCCAGGGTGCGCTCCGAAGCGGGGTTACTGGAGCGCCCCCTCTTTTTTTGTCAGAGAGTTTGGTGGGGTTTCTCGCATTGGCTCTTCCCAGGCCCGGTTGTTGGGTGCGCTCCCACCCTGGCGCGCGCGAAGTTGGAAGTTGGGTTAATTGCCCGGGCGCGCACCTTCGCCAGGGTGGGCACCTTGGTGCGCAAACCTTGGCTGGGCTGCGCACCAGGGCGGGCTCAAGATGGCACCAGCATTCCCTTTTTCTCACTATCTTTCAAAACGGAAATTTTAAAATCTCGTTTTTTTTTTGCCTTTTATGGAAATTAGTGAAGGCATCGCATCAAAGGTGCGCACCTCGCTGCCCACCTTGGTGTGCTCCGAGGTGCCCACCACGGTGCGCAACGCCGGTGCGAACCCGGGAGCGCCCCGATGTGTGCTCCAAGGTGCGGCGTGCACGAAGTCGGACCCCGGTTTGCCCCGGGTGCGCACCTCGCGTGCACCTTGGTGCGCACACCTTGGCTGGGTTGCGCGGCCTGGTGGGCACCATGGTGCGCACCAAGGAGCGCTCCGAAGTGTGCTCCAAGGTGCGGCGTGCACGAAGTCGGAGCCCGGTTTGCCCCGGGTGCGCACCTTCGCCGCGGTGGGCACCATGGCGTGCACGAAGTCGGAGCCCGGTTTGCCCCGGGTGCGCACCTCGCGTGCACCTTCGCCGGGGTGGGCACCTCGGCTGGGTTGCGCGCCCTGGTGCGCACCAAGGAGCGCTCTGAAGTGTGCTCCAAGGTGCGGCGTGCACGAAGTCGGAGCCCGGTTTGCCCCGGGTGTGCACCTCGGGTGCGCACCTCGCGTGCACCTTCGCTGCGGTGGGCACCTTGGCTGGGTTGCGCGCCTTGGTGGGCACCATGCAGTGCACGAAGTCGGAGCCCGGATTGCCCCGGGCGCGCACCTCCGCCAGGGTGGGCACCTTGGTGCGCACAACTTGCCTGGGCTGCGCACCAGGAAGGGCTCAAGATGGCACCCGCGTTCCGTTTTTTTCACTATCTTTCAGAACGGAAATTTTAAAATCTCGTTTTTTTTTGCCTTTTCTGGAAATTAGTGAAGGCAGCGCATCAAAGGTGCGCAACGCTGGTGCGAACCTGGGAGCGCTCCGATGTGTGCTCCAAGGTGCGGCGTGCACGAAGTCGGACCCCGGTTTGCCCCGGGTGCGCACCTCGCGTGCACCTTGGTGCGCACACCTTGGCTGGGTTGCGCGCCCTGGTGGGCACCATGGTGCGCACCAAGGAGCGCTCCGAAGTGTGCTCCAAGGTGCGGCGTGCACGAAGTCGGAGCCCGGTTTGCCCCGGGTGCGCACCTCGCGTGCACCTTCGCCGCGGTGGGCACCATGGCGTGCACGAAGTCGGAGCCCGGTTTGCCCCGGGTGCGCACCTCGCGTGCACCTTCGCCGGGGTGGGCACCTTGGTGTGCAGACCTTGGCTGGGTTGCGCGCCCTGGTGGGCACCATGGTGCTCACCAAGGAGCGCTCCGAAGTGTGCTCCAAGGTGCGGCCTGCACGAAGTCGGAGCCCGGTTTGCCCCGGGTGTGCACCTCGGGTGGGCACCTTGGTGCGCATGCCTTGCCTGGGCTGCGCACCAGGGCGGGCTCAAGATGGCACCCGCGTTCCTTTTTTTTCACTATCTTTCAAAACAGAAATTTTAAAATCTCATTTTTTTTTGCCTTTTTCTGGAAATTAGTGAAGGCAGCGCATCAAAGGTGCGCACCTCGCTGCCCACCACGGTGCGCAACGCCGGTGGGCACCCGGGAGTGCTTCGAAGTGTGCTCCAAGGTGCTGCGTGCACGTTGTCGGAGCCCGGTTTGCCCCGGGTGCGCACCTCGCGTGCACCTTCGTCGGGGTGGGCACCTTGGCTGGGTTTGCCCCGGCTGCGCTCCGAAGCGGGGTTATTGGAGCGCCGCCTCTTTTTTTGTCGGAGCGTTTGGTGGGGTTTCTCGCATTGGCTCTTCCGAGGCCCGGTTGCCACCCTGGCGCGCACGAAGTCGGAAGTAGGGTTAATTGCCCGGGTGCGCACCTTTGCCAGGGTGGGCACCTTACCTGGGCTGCGCACCAGGGCGGGCTCAAGATGGCACGCGCGTTCCGTTTTTTTCACTATCTTTCAAAACGGAAATTTTAAAATCTCCTTTTTTTTTTGCCTTTTCTGGAAATTAGTGAAGGCAGCGCATCAAAGGTGCGCACCTCGCTGCCCACCTTGGTGTGCTCTGAGGTGCGCACCCGGGAGCGCTACGAAGTGTGCTCCAAGGTGCGGCGTGCACGTTGTCGGAGCCCGGTTTGCCCCGGGTGCGCACCTCGCCTGCACCTTGGCCGGGGTGGGCACCTTGGCTGGGTTTGCCCAGGGTGCGCTCCGAAGCGGGGTTACTGGAGCGCCCCCTCTTTTTTTGTCAGAGCGTTTGGTGGGGTTTCTCGCATTGGCTCTTCCCAGGCCCGGTTGTTGGGTGCGCTCCCACCCTGGCGCGCGCGAAGTTGGAAGTTGGATTAATTGCCCGGGCGCGCACCTTCGCCAGGGTGGGCACCTTGGTGCGCACACCTTGGCTGGGCTGCGCACCAGGGCGGGCTCAAGATGGCACCAGCATTCCCTTTTTCTCACTATCTTTCAAAACGGAAATTTTAAAATCTCGTTTTTTTTTTGCCTTTTATGGAAATTAGTGAAGGCATCGCATCAAAGGTGCGCACCTCGCTGCCCACCTTGGTGTGCTCCGAGGTGCCCACCACGGTGCGCAACGCCGGTGCGAACCCGGGAGCGCCCCGATGTGTGCTCCAAGGTGCGGCGTGCACGAAGTCGGACCCCGGTTTGCCCCGGGTGCGCACCTCGCGTGCACCTTGGTGCGCACACCTTGGCTGGGTTGCGCGGCCTGGTGGGCACCATGGTGCGCACCAAGGAGCGCTCCGAAGTGTGCTCCAAGGTGCGGCGTGCACGAAGTCGGAGCCCGGTTTGCCCCGGGTACGCACCTCGCGTGCACCTTCGCCGGGGTGGGCACCTCGGCTGGGTTGCGCGCCCTGGTGCGCACCAAGGAGCGCTCCGAAGTGTGCTCCAAGGTGCGGCGTGCACGAAGTCGGAGCCCGGTTTGCCCCGGGTGCGCACCTTCGCCGCGGTGCGCACCATGGCGTGCACGAAGTCGGAGCCCGGTTTGCCCCGGGTGCGCACCTCGCGTGCACCTTCGGTGGGGTTGCGCGCCCTGGTGGGCACCATGGTGCGCACCAAGGAGCGCTCCGAAGTGTGCTCCAAGGTGCGGCGTGCACGAAGTCGGAGCCCGGTTTGCCCCGGGTGCGCACCTCGCGTGCACCTTCGGCGGGGTTGCGCGCCCTGGTGGGCACCATGGTGCGCACCAAGGAGCGCTCCGAAGTGTGCTCCAAGGTGCGGCGTGCACGAAGTCGGAGCCCGGTTTGCCCCGGGTGCGCACCTCGCGTGCACCTTCGCCGCGGTGGGCACCATGGCGTGCACGAAGTCGGAGCCCGGTTTGCCCCGGGTGCGCACCTCGCGTGCACCTTCGCCGGGGTGGGCACCTCGGCTGGGTTGCGCGCCCTGGTGCGCACCAAGGAGCGCTCCGAAGTGTGCTCCAAGGTGCGGCGTGCACGAAGTCGGAGCCCGGTTTGCCTCGGGTGCGCACCTCGCGTGCACCTTCGCCAGGGTGGGCACCTCGGTGCGCACACCTTCTCAATGTTTTCTTGCCTTTTCTGGAAATTGGTGAAGGCAGCGCATCAAAGGTGCGCACCTCGGTGTGCTCCGAGGTGCGAACCCGAGAGCGCTCCGAGGTGCCCACGAAGTCGAAAGTCGGGTTAATTGCATTGTTTTCCCCGGGTGCGCTCCGAGGTGCGCAACATCGGCGCGCACCAAGGAGGGCTCCGAAGTGTGCTCCAAGGTGCGCACGATGGCGTGCACCTCTGGTGCGCACGATTCGGAGCTCGGTTTGACCGGGGTGCGCACACCTTGGCTGGGTTGCGCACCTTTTGTGCGCTCCAAGGTGCGCACGAAGTCGGAGCTCGGTTTGCCCCGGGTGCGCACCTTCGCCAGGGTGCGCACCTTGATGCGCACGCCTTGGCTGGGCTGCGCACCTTGGTGGGCGCCATGGTGCGCACCTTTCGTGCGCTCCAAGGTGCGCACGAAGTCGGAGCTCGGTTTGCCCCGGGTGCGCACCTTGGTGGGCGCCATGGTGCACTCCGAGGTGCCCAAGATTGGTGCGCACCAAGGAGCGCTCCGAAGTGCGCTCCAAGGTGCGCGCGAAGTCGAAAGTTGGGTTAATTGTCCGGTTTGCCTCGGGTGCGCACCTTGCGTGCACCTTCGCCAGGGTGGGCGCCTTGGTGCGCACACCTTGGCTGGGCTGCGCACACCTTGGCACCCGTGTTTCCTTCATTTTAAATTTTTTTTTTTTACAATCTCTCAAGTGGGAAATTCTATAATCTCAACTTTTTTTGCCTTTTCAGGAAACTTTTGAATGGAGCGCATCATTGGTGCGCTCCGAAGTGTGCTCCAAAGCTCTCTCCAGCTGCGTGCACCTGCCCCGGCCGCGCACCCGGCCCCGCCCAGCTTCGCTCACCTGTCCCGGGCGTCTGGTGCGGAACCTTAGAGTAAGAAACATCACCGTGCACCTTGGCCAACGTGCGCGACTCGACCGAGCGCGCACTGGCCGAGGTGCACACCGATTTCACCTGGGTGCGCGCGCAGCACCTCGGGCGCACCGGGGTGCGCGCACAACGCCCGGGTTGCACCGTGGCCTGTGTGCTCGGGGTGCCTCGGGTGCGCGCTCGGTGTCGCCCCCCGCGCGCGCGGTAGTGCGGGCAGCGCACCCCGGCCCGGCCCGGCCCCGACGAGAACGCAAACGGGCAAAAGGTTTATTCAAATAGCATTGCGACGCCCGGCGAAAAACTAAAAAAGGGTGCAACACCGGGACTTCCCGGGAGGTCACCCATCCCAGTACTACTCCGGCCCAAGCGCGCTTAACTGCGGAGTTCTGATGGGATCCGGTGCACTAATGCTGGTATGATCGCACCCGTTATGAGCTTGTCGCAGTGTGTACTTAGCAAACCGCGACCCACGTGCGAATCCACCCCGGCCACCCACCCCCGTCGAGGTGCACACCCTCCCTCGCGAAGTGCGCCCCGTTCGCCAAGTGTGAGCCCTGCCCGGGTGCGCGCACCTTGCTAGGGCGTCGGGTGTGCACCCGGCCCGGCCTACGTGCGTGCACCTGGAGGGGGCGTCGTGTGCGTGCAGTGTCCCGTCTGCAACGCGGTGCCCACACACCACCTCGGGCGCAACGACCTGCGCTCACATGTGGGCCGAGTGCACCTTGGTGCATGTTCGGGGCGCCTCGGGTGCACGCTCGATCTTGCCCCGGTGCACCAAGGCGCTCGGTTTGCCCCGGGTGCGCACTTGGTGCAAGGTGGGCACCCAAAATAGGGATCAAGCACCAAAACACAAGTTTCGGGATGCAAAATGGGACCCAAGGACCACAAATGCGTTCCAAGACCCATGATGGGTCCACGAGAACAAAAATGTGTTCCGAGACTTAATAAACAAATATTGGGTTTTAGGAGAAGAAACATGCTCTGATGCCCAAAACGAGAATCGACCCCGAAAAGGCCACAGGCCAAAAGTGGGATGCGAGACAAAAAAAAATGGGACCCGAGGACCAAAATTGGGTTCCCAGGTCGAAGACAGGGCAACCGGACAAGAAACGACCTCTAAGGCTCGAAATGAGTCCCGACGACTAAAACTTGACAAGAAGCACCCATCAGGCACCCAACTCGACACCCATGGGATGCCGACCCACCCGGGCTTCCACCTAGCACACCTTGGCACCCACCCACCCTCGCACCCAACCTCGCACCCAACTTAGCACCTTTGAACCCACATTGGCACTCACCCTGACCCTGGCACCTTGGAACCCACATTGGCACTCACCTTGACCCTGGCACCCACCTTTGCACTCACCTTGGGACCCACCCTGGCTCCCACCTCGGCACCCACCCAGACACCCACCTTGGTTCCTTGGCACCCACCTTGGATCCTTGGCACCCACCCCGACACCCACCTTGGCACGCAACTTGGCTACTTGCCACCCACCTTGGCTCCTTGACGCCCACCCCGACAACCACCCCGTGACCTACCCTGGCTAGGGTTGGTGCACACCCACCCTGGTGCCCACCTTGGCACCCACCCTATGACCCACCTTGGCACGCACCTTAGTACCCACCCCGTTACCCACCCTAGGACCCACCCCGTGACCCACCTTGGCCAGGGTGGGTGCACCCACCCTGGTGCCCACCTTGGCACCCACCCATCCTAGCACCCAGCCTGTGACCGGGCTTGGAACCCAACCTTGCACCCGCACCCGTCTTGGCCAGTGTGGGTGCGCACCCATCCTGGCACCCACGTTGTGACACACCCTTTAACCCACGCACCCTAGCACCCACGTTGGCACCCACCTTGGAACCCAACCTAGCAACTTGGCACCCACCCCGTGACCCACCTTGGCATCCACCATAGCAGTCGCCGACTTGGCACCCACCTCGGCACCCACCTTGACACTTGTGGACCCACCTTGCCACTCACCCTAGCATCGACCCATCCTAGCACCCACCCTGGCACCTTTGCACCCTAGCACTCACCCATCCTAGCACCTAACCTGTGACCCACCTTGACACTCACCCTCGCACCCACCTTGGAACCCAACCTAGCACCCACCCACCCTGACACCAACCCTAGCACCTACCCACCCTTGCACCCACCCTGTGACCCATCTTGGCACCCACCCATCCTACCACTCAACCTATCACCCACCTTCTCACCCACCTTGGCATCCACCTTAGCACCCACCCACACTGGCACCTTGGCACCCACCTCGGGCAAGGTGGGTGCACACCCACCCTGGCACCCAATTTAGAACCCACCGAGCATGTTACCCACCTTGGCACCCACATTGCAGCCCACCCTAGTACCCACCCTATGACCCACATTGGCATCCACACCCTAGCACCCAGGCACCTCGACACCCGCCTTGACACCCACCCTAGCACTGAACCTGTGACCCACCTTGGAACTCACCCTAGAACCCACCCACCCTGTGAACCACCTTGGCATCCACCTTAGCACCCACCCACCTTGGCACCCACTCTAGCACTCACCCATCCTAACACCCAACTTGTTACCCACCTTGGCACCCGCCCTCGCGTCCACCTTGAAACCCACCCTAGCACCCACCCACGCAGGAGCCCACCTTGGCACCCAACCTAACACCCACGCATCCTGGCACCCAACTTGTGACCCACCTTGGAACCCACCCTAGTACCCACCTTTGAACCCACTATATCACCAACCCACCTTGGCACCCACCCTATGACCCTCTTTGGAATCCACCCTAGCACGCACCCACCCTGGCACCCACCATGGAGCGCACCCTAGCACCCACCCACCTCGGCACGCACCTCAACACCCACCTTGGTGTGCGCACTGCGCCAACCTCTCAAAGACCCTATGTGGTGCGCTCCAAAGTGTACACCTTTGGTGCGCTCCAAGGTGCGCACCTTTGGTGCACACCGAGGTGCACACCAAAGTGTGCACCGAGGTGAGCACCAAAGTGCACTCCAGGGTGCACACCAAGGCGTGCACCTTTGGTGCGGTCAATGCAAACGAATTCGGAAGTTGGGGTCGATGTCCTAATCGCTGCTGCAGACTACACGTATGAGAATCGGACAAATAGCTTTATATAGGGGAGGTGTTGCGTTTGATGGGTCGACTCCCCTGGTTGTGTGCACTGCACCAACTTCAAAGACCCTGTCTTGTTTAAGAAGTCAAAAGTTGGGGTGGATGTCCTAATCATTGCTGCAGTCTACGCATGTATGAGAATCAGACAAATAGCTTATATAGGGGAGGTGTTGCATTCGGTGGGTTGACTCCCCTGGTTGTGCGCACTGCGCCAACCTCAAAGACCCCGCATAGCAGAAGAAGTCGGAAGTCGGATTTTGGTGAGCACCAAGGCGTGCACCTTTGGTGCGGTCAACGCAGACGAATTCAGAAGTTGGGGTGGATGTCCTAATCGTTGTTGCAGGCTACACATGTATGAGAATCAGACAAATAGCTTATATAGGGGAGGTGTTGGGTTTGATGGGTCAACTCCCTTGGTTGTGCGCATTACGCCAACCTCAAAGACCTTGTTTTCGTTAAGAAGTCAAAAGTTGGGGTCAATGTCCTAATGGCTCCTGCAGGCTACACATGTATGAGAATCGGACAAATAGCTTATATAGGGGAGGTGTTGGGTTTGATGGGTCGACTCCCCTGGTTGTGCGCATTACGTCAACCTCAAAGACCTTGTTTTCGTTAAGAAGTCAAAAGTTGGGGTCGATGTCCTAATTGCTCCTGTAGACTACACATGTATGAGAATCAGACAAATAGCTTATATAGGGGAGGTGTTGGGTTTGATGGGTTGACTCCCCTAGTTGTTCGCATTACACCAACCTCAAAGACCTTGTTTTCGTTTAGAAGCCGAAAGTTGGGGTCGATGTCCTAATTGCTCCTGCAGGCTACGCATGTATGAGAATCAGACAAATAGCTTATATAGGGGAGGTGTTGGGTTTGATGGGTCGACTCCCCTGGTTGTGCGCATTGCGCCAACCTCAAAGACCCTGCATTGCGGATGAAGTCGAAAGTCAGAGTTTGGTGTGCTACAAGGTGTGGTCGAAGGTGCTCACCTAGGTGTGCACCTTTGGAGCACAGGAAAAGTGCCCTCCAAAAGTGCGCACCTTTGGAGTGCACAAAAGTGCCCTCCAAAAGTGCGCACCTTTGGAGCGCAGAAAAGTGCCCTCCAAAAAGTGCCCTCCAAAAGTGCGCACCTTTGGAGCGCAGAAAAGTGCCCTCCAAAAAGTGCCCTCCAAAAGTGCGCACCTTTGGAGCGCAGAAAAGTGCCCTCCAAAAAGTGCCCTCCAAAAGTGCGCACCTTTGGAGCGCAGAAAAGTGCCCTCCAAAAAGTGCCCTCCAAAAGTGCGCACCTTTGGAGCGCAGAAAAGTGCCCTCCAAAAAGTGCCCTCCAAAAGTGCGCACCTTTGGAGCGCAGAAAAGTGCCCTCCAAAAAGTGCCCTCCAAAAGTGCGCACCTTTGGAGCGCAGAAAAGTGCCCTCCAAAAAGTGCCCTCCAAAAGTGCGCACCTTTGGAGCGCAGAAAAGTGCCCTCCAAAAAGTGCCCTCCAAAAGTGCGCACCTTTGGAGCGCAGAAAAGTGCCCTCCAAAAAGTGCCCTCCAAAAGTGCGCACCTTTGGAGCGCAGAAAAGTGCCCTCCAAAAAGTGCCCTCCAAAAGTGCGCACCTTTGGAGCGCAGAAAAGTGCCCTCCAAAAGTGCGCACTTTTGGTGCGCACCAAGGCGCTGGTTCGGTCGTTGCAGGCGAGTTCGGAAGTTGGGGTCGATGTCCTGAGCGGAGGTGCAAACTACACAGGTGTCGGAATCGGACAAATAGCTTATATAGGGGAGGTGTATGCTTCGATGGGTCGACTCCCCAGGTTGAGCGCACCGCGCCAACCTCAAAGACCCTACGGTATGGATGAAGTCGGAAGTTGGGTCCGATGACCGATTCGATTAGTAGGTATGCTCATGAGGTCGGAATTTGGGTCCGATGACCTGCCATGTGCAGGAAGGCGAATGTTGACACTGTGCGTTGCAAGGTGCACACCAAGGCGCTGGTGCGGTCTTTTTAGTCGAGTTCGGAAGTTGGGGTCGATGTCCTGATCGGAGGTGCAAGCTACACAGGTGTGGGAATCGGACAAATAGCTTATATAGGGGAGGTGTATGCTTCGTTGGGTCGACTCCCCGGGTTGAGCGCACCGCGCCAACCTCAAAGACCCTACGGTATGGATGAAGTCGGAAGTTGGGTCCGATGACCGATTCGATATGTAGGCATACTCGCGAGGTCGGAATTTGGGTCCGATGACCTGCCACGTGCAGGAAGGCGAATGTTGGCACTGTGCGTTGCAAGGTGCGCACCAAGGCGCTGGTTCGGTCGTTGGAGGCGAGTTCGGAAGTTGGGGTCGATGTCTTGATCGGAGGTGCAAACTACACAGGTGTGGGAATCGGACAAATAGCTTATATAGGGGAGGTGTATGCTTCGTTGGGTCGACTCCCCGGGTTGAGCGCACCGCGCCAACCTCAAAGACCCTACGGTATGGATGAAGTCGGAAGTTGGGTCCGATGACCGATTCGATATGTAGGCATACTCGCGAGGTCGGAATTTGGGTCCGATGACCTGCCATGTGCAGGAAGGCGAATGTTGGGACTGTGCGTCGCAAGGTGCGCACCAAGGCGCTGGTGCCGTCGTTGCAGTCGAGTTCGGAAGTTGGGGTCGATGTCCTGGTCAGAGGTGCAAACTACACAGGTGTGGGAATCGGACAAATAGCTTATATAGGGGAGGTGTATGCTTCGATGGGTCGACTCCCTGGGTTGAGCGCACCGCGCCAACCTCAAAGACCCTACAGTATGGATGAAGTCGGAAGTTGGGTCCGATGACCGATTCGATACGTAGGCATATTGGCGAGGTCTGAATTTGTGTCCGATGACCTGCCATGCGCAGGAAGGCGGAATTTGGGTCCGATGACCGAGTTGATGGCGTGCCATGCGCAGAAAGGCGGAATTTGGGTCCGATGACCGAGTTGATGTTGATGGCCCGCCATGCACAGGAAGGCGGAATTTGGGTCCGATGACCGATTTGAAGGCGTGCCATACGCAAAAAGGCGGAGTTTGGGTCCGATGACCGAGTTGATATTGATGGCCCGCCATGCGCAGGAAGGCGGAATTTGGGTCCGATGACCTGACATACGCATGGAGTCCGACTCGGGGGCCGATGTTCGATTCGATGACTTGCATTGTGGGTAAAGTCGGAAGTTGTGGTCTTTGACCCGATTCGATGACCAGACTTCGGCTGCTTGAGAATCGGACAAATAACTTATATAGGGGAGGTAGTGTTCTCGAGCATCCTCCCCCCGTGCCCGTTTATGTCGATTGATGCTGGTGCTCGACTGGTTGGAGCGCTCGGATGCAAAAATCTTGCACCAGGATTTATCGATTGTGATGGACACGGCAAGTCTCCTGATTGCTATGCAGGAGCTCATCGTGAATCTCTATGCGGCCTTGGTATGGACTCGACCTGCGGAATGGTTCGGCAATGGTAGTCGCTCCAACACGTCCTTGCAATGGCCACAGAGGTGATTCGACTAGAGCTCCAGTCTAGCTTTTGGGTTGCTTGGCGGACTGGTATAGCCGCGATCGAGTTCCGGCCATGAACGTTTTAGATAGCTCTTGGGCTTTCTGGGACGGAAGTCGGAAGTTTGGGCTGTTGTCCGATTTGATGACCATTCTTCGGATGTGTGAGAATCGGACAAATAACTTATATAGGGGACTGTGTTGTCTCACGCAGCCCCCTCCGTGCCCCTCTATCTCGACCGATGTTGGTGCTTGAAAGGGTTGGGATCGCTCGGATTTATAAACGTGCACCACCATTTGTCGAGTGTGAGGGACGCGGCAGGTCTCCTAAATGCTATGCGGGCGCTCTCTGAGAATCTCTATCCGGCCTCGACACAGACTAGTCTTGCTGAATGGTTTGGCACTGGTAGTCGATCCAACACGTCGTTGTTGTGGCCGCCTAGGCGATTCGATTCGAGCCCCCGTCTAGCTTTTGGGTTGCTTGGCGGATTTTGCCCTATCCGCAAGTGAGCTCGGTCCCTAAACGTTCGAGAAACCCGATTGCTATGCGCCGACTCTCTTTCTTGCGAGCCTCCATCTAGCTTTTGGGTCTCTACGGAACGGAAGTCGGAATCTGGGACCGTTGTTTGATTCGACGAGGCAGACTACGGTTGTGCGAGAATCGGACAAATAACTTATATAGGGGAGGTGTTGACTGGAGCATTCTCCCCCGTGCCCCTCTAACTCGACCAATGCTGGCGCTCGAACGGTGGTAGCGCTCGGATTTTCATTGAGCGCCAGCATTGGTCGATTTAGAGGGGCATGCGAGATTCCCGAATGCTATGCGAGGGCTCTAACGGAAATGTCTATTGGTTTCGGTATGGATGCAATTGCGAGTGGTTCGGCAAAGGTAGTCGTTCCGATGCGTCCATGTCGTGGCCAAATCGATAATTCGATTTGAGCCCTCGTATAGCATTTGGGTCTCTCGATGTGATTCCGCATTCCAGTCCCTTTGGGCACTGCTTGAGCCGCATCCCAGGGGGTTCCCTTCCCAATAATCTGCCTCGCAACCCGATTGCTATGCGGTGAGGCTCCTCGGCCGCCTCGGAACTATCTGTGTATCAGACGCATCGCGGGATAAGGGGTTGGCAACGGTAGTCGCCCCAAGCGCGTCCGATGCTTGGACCATTCCGAGGCGGCCCTGAAGCCTCTTCCGTCTAGCCGTTGGGTCCTTCTCGCCGCATCCCTCGCCTCGCACCCCGATTGCTATGCGGTGAGGCTCCTCGGCCGCCTCGGAACTATCTGTGTATCGGACGCGTCGCGGGATAAGGGGTTGTCACTGGTAGTCGCCCCAAGCGCGTCCGATGCTTGGACCATTCCGAGGCGGCCCTGAAGCCTCTTCCGTCTAGCCGTTGGGTCCTTCTCGCCGCATCCCTCGCCTCGCACCCCGATTGCTATGCGGTGAGGCTCCTCGGCCGCCTCGGAACTATCTGTGTATCGGACGCGTCGCGGGATAAGGGGTTGTCATTGGTAGTCGCCCCAAGCGCGTCCGATGCTTGGACCATTCCGAGGCGGCCCTGAAGCCTCTTCCGTCTAGCCGTTGGGTCCTTCTCGCCGCATCCCTCGCCTCGCACCCCGATTGCTATGCGGTGAGGCTCCTCGGCCGCCTCGGAACTATCTGTGTATCGGACGCGTCGCGGGATAAGGGGTTGTCACTGGTAGTCGCCCCAAGCGCGTCCGATGCTTGGACCATTCCGAGGCGGCCCTGAAGCCTCTTCCGTCTAGCCGTTGGGTCCTTCTCGCCGCATCCCTCGCCTCGCACCCCGATTGCTATGCGGTGAGGCTCCTCGGCCGCCTCGGAACTATCTGTGTATCGGACGCGTCGCGGGATAAGGGGTTGTCACTGGTAGTCGCCCCAAGCGCGTCCGATGCTTGGACCATTCCGAGGCGGCCCTGAAGCCTCTTCCGTCTAGCCGTTGGGTCCTTCTCGCCGCATCCCTCGCCTCGCACCCCGATTGCTATGCGGTGAGGCTCCACGGCCGCCTCGGAACTATCTGTGTATCGGACGCGTCGCGGGATAAGGGGTTGTCACTGGTAGTCGCCCCAAGCGCGTTCGATGCTTGGACCATTCCGAGGCGGCCCTGAAGCCTCTTCCGTCTAGCCGTTGGGTCCTTCTCGCCGCATCCCTCGCCTCGCACCCCGATTGCTATGCGGTGAGGCTCCTCGGCCGCCTCGGAACTATCTGTGTATCGGACGCGTCGCGGGATAAGGGGTTGTCACTGGTAGTCGCCCCAAGCGCGTCCGATGCTTGGACCATTCCGAGGCGGACCCGAAGCCTCTTCCGTCTAGCCGTTGGGTCCTTCTCGCCGCATCCCTCGCCTCGCACCCCGATTGCTATGCGGTGAGGCTCCTCGGCCGCCTTGGAACTATCTGTGTATCGGACGCGTCGCGGGATAAGGGGTTGTCACTGGTAGTCGCCCCAAGCGCGTCCGATGCTTGGACCATTCCGAGGCGGACCCGAAGCCTCTTCCGTCTAGCCGTTGGGTCCTTCTCGCCGCATCCCTCGCCTCGCACCCCGATTGCTATGCGGTGAGGCTCCTCGGCCGCCTTGGAACTATCTGTGTATCGGACGCGTCGCGGGATAAGGGGTTGTCACTGGTAGTCGCCCCAAGCGCGTCCGATGCTTGGACCATTCCGAGGCGGACCCGAAGCCTCTTCCGTCTAGCCGTTGGGTCCTTCTCGCCGCATCCCTCGCCTCGCACCCCGATTGCTATGCGGTGAGGCTCCTCGGCCGCCTTGGAACTATCTGTGTATCGGACGCGTCGCGGGATAAGGGGTTGTCACTGGTAGTCGCCCCAAGCGCGTCCGATGCTTGGACCATTCCGAGGCGGCCCCGAAGCCTCTTCCGTGTAGCCGTTGGGTCCTTCTCGCCGCATCCCTCGCCTCGCACCCCGATTGCTATGCGGTGAGGCTCCTCGGCCGCCTTGGAACTATCTGTGTATCGGACGCGTCGCGGGATAAGGGGTTGTCACTGGTAGTCGCCCCAAGCGCGTCCGATGCTTGGACCATTCCGAGGCGGACCTGAAGCCTCTTCCCTCTAGCCGTTGGGGCTTTCTCGCCGCATCCCTCGCCTCGCACCCTGATTGCTATGCTGTGAGGCTCCTCGGCCGCCTTGGAACTATCTGTGTATCGGACGCATCGCGGGATAAGGGGTTGGCAGTGGTAGTCGCCCCAAGCGCATCCGATGCTTGGACCATTCCGAGGCGGCCCTGCAGCCTCTTCCGTCTAGCCGTTGGGGCCATCTCGCCGCATCCCCCACCTCGCACCACGATTGCTATGCGGTGAGGCTCCTTGGCCGCCTCGGAACTATCTGTGTATCGGACGCATCGCGGGATAAGGGGTTGTCACTGGTAGTCGCCCCAAGCGCGTCCGATGCTTGGACTATTCCGAGGCGGCCCTGCAGCCTCTTCCGTCTAGCCGTTGGGGCCATCTCGCTGCATCCCCCACCTCCTCGGCCGCCTCGGAACTATCTGTGTATCGGACGCATCGCGGGATAAGGGGTTGGCAGTGGTAGTCGCCCCAAGCGCGTCCGATGCTTGGACTATTCCGAGGCAGCCCTGCAGCCTCTTCCGTCTAGCCTTTGGGGCCATCTCGCCGCATCCCTCGCCTCGCACCCCGATTGCTATGCGGTGAGGCTCCTCGGCCGCCTGGGAACTATCTTCGTATCGGACGCATCGCGGGATAAGGGGTTGTCACTGGTAGTCGCCCCAAGCGCGTCCGATGCTTGGACTATTCCGAGGCGGCCCTGTGGCCTCTTCCGTCTAGCCGTTGGGGCCATCTCGCCGCATCCCCCACCTCGCACCCCGATTGCTATGCGGTGAGGCTCTTCGGCCGCCTTGGAACTATCTTCGTATCGGACGCATCGCGGGATAAGGGGTTGTCACTGGTAGTGGCCCCAAGCGCGTCCGATGCTTGGACTATTCCGAGGCGGCCCTGCAGCCTCTTCCGTCTAGCCGTTGGGGCCATCTCGCCGCATCCCCCACCTCGCACCCCGATTGCTATGCGGTGAGGCTCCTCGGCCGCCTTGGAACTATCTTCGTATCGGACGCATCGCGGGATAAGGGGTTGTCACTGGTAGTCGCCCCAAGCGCGTCCGATGCTTGGACTATTCCGACGCGGCCCTGTGGCCTCTTCCGTCTAGCCGTTGGGGCCATCTCGCCGCATCCCCCACCTCGCACCCCGATTGCTATGCGGTGAGGCTCCTCGGCCGCCTTGGAACCATCTTCGTATCGGACGCATCGCGGGATAGGGGGCTGTCACTGGTAGTCGCCCCAAGCGTGTCCGATGCTTGGACCATTCCTAGGCGGCCCTGAAGCCTCTTCCGTCTAGCCGTTGGGGCCTTCCCGCCCCATCCCTCGCCTCGCACCCCCGATTGCTATGCGGTGAGGCTCCTCGGCCGCCTTGGAACCATCTGTGTATCGGACGCATCGCGGGATAAGGGGTTGGCACTGGCAGTCGCCCCAAGCGCGTCCGATGCTTGGACCATTCCGAGGTGGCCCTGAAGCCTCTTCCGTCTAGCCGTTGGGGCCTTCCCGCCCCATCCCTCGCCTCGCACCCCGATTGATATGCGGTGAGGCTCCTCGGCCGCCTTGGAACTATCTGTGTATCGGACGCATCGCGGGATAAGGGGTTGGCACTGGTAGTCGTCCCAATCGCATCCGATGCTTGGACCATTCCGAGGCGGCCCTGCAGCCTCTTCCGTTTAGCCGTCGGGGCCTTCCCGCCGCATCCCTCGCCTCGCATCCCGATTCCTATGCGGTGAGTCTTCTCGGCCGCCGCGGAACTATACCTGTTATTGCTACTGCATCCTTCGGCTGGTAACCTCCTCTGCCGCCTTGGAACGTTCTCTTTGTCGGACGCGTCGCGGGATAAGGGGTTGGCACTGGTAGTCGCCCCAAGCGCGCCCGATGCATAGACCGCTCCGAGTCGACCTTGCTTTCAGCCTCTCACATGCATAGACCTCTCTGAGTCGACCCTGCAGCCTCTCACGTTTAGCCTTTGGAATCTCGCCTCACAACATGATTGCTATCCTTGATGCATCCCTTGCCTCGAGCCCTGATTGCTTTCTTGGCTGCATCCCTCCTCTCCTCACAGCCCGGTTGTCATCACTGCTTCATCCGTCGCTTCATGCATTCTGGCTGCTGGGCCCTTCCCACCGCACACCTCGATTGCTATCTCTTCTGCATCACACACCCCGATTGCTATCTCTGCTACATCCCTCGGCTCTCACTTCTGCATCCTTCGCCTCACACCTCGATTGCTATCAATGCTGCATCCGTAACCTCACACCCCGATTGCTATGCGGGGAGGCTCCTTGGCCGCCTTGGAAATTTCTGTGTGTCGGACGCACCGCGGGATAAGGGGTTGGCACTGGTAGTCGCCCCAAGTGCGCCCGATTCTTAGACCGCTTCGAGGTGAACTCGTAGCCTCTTTCGTCCAGGCTTCCTGCCTTCAACGCCCTTTTTACACCTCGATTGCTATGCGCGGGCTCGTTGGCGTCTATCACCTCTCTGCGAAGAGTGGCACGATGATTGTTGGGGTAAATCGTAGCAGTCCGATCTCTGGCCTTGGGCCATTGTGAGGGCTGATCGATTTCCTGTGCGCATCTCGTGTTCGCCCAGTAACAGACTCGACGACTTGTAATCGGTCTTGTTCCCGATTGTTCCTGGAGGTAGTCTTCGGAACTCTTGGATTTGACCTGTCACTCGAACTGTCCTCTTCCGAGGATGCTTGTGTGTGTGTGCTTGTGCCATTTCCTTGGCGGTATTAACGAGATATT